>NC_090840.1:25019868-25322631 GCF_028021215.1 Eschrichtius robustus | reverse complement strand
CCTCTGCTCCTCTCCTGCTCTTCCCGGAGAGTCTCTCTCACCTGCCTCTCCTGATTTTCCTGGCCTCAGGCGTGCCGGTCTTGTCTGGCCTCCACTTCTCCTCCCACCTCGGTCCCCCTACATCCTACCGGTTCACTCTGGGGTTCCTCCCATCTCCTTGGGGGTTAAAGTCCCCCACCAGTGGCTGACAGGTGCCCTAGTTGTGGGGAGATGCTAACTCCACGTCTTCCCACACCGCCATCTTGCCTTCTCCCCTCCTTGTCAACTTTTTATTTTAAGTAGTTGTACAGATTTATCTCCTTGTAGTGTCTGAGAGTTTCAGTGTTTCTTGCCACTGTAGGGTATTATTCATTGTTACCAGTCTGATAGATGTGAAATGATACTTCAGTGAGGTTTAAAGTTGAATTTCCCTGTGGCTAGTGAGGTTCAGCTACTTTGCGTATGTTTATTGGATATTGGGCTTCCTTTTGTGAATTATTTGTTCATATCCTTTGCCCATGTTTTCTGTTGGGTTGTGGAACTTTTAGAAAGGTTTATAAGAGTCTATATATTCTGAATTCTAATCTTTTTTTGATTAAGTATGTTGCACAAATCTCTCAGTCTGTGGCTTGTCTTCACTTTGCTTTTGATCTCTTTAGTAATTCAGACTTCTTAAATTTTAATACACTCAAATTTATTAATGATTTCATTAAGATTGTACTTTTAAAAATAAGTTATTTTCTTACATTTTCCTTTAAAAGTTTTATTTTATATTGTTGTTTAGCTCTTTATTCCATCTGGAATTTAATTGTAAGTAAGTAGAGGCAGAGATTTCTTCCTTCTCCTCCCACCCAATGGGTTACCTATCATTGTAACATAAGGTATTGAAGCGTTCATTCTTGTAATGACATTTCTGTCATACACCAGATTGTTTGGTATATGTGGGACTAGTCTGGGGATCTCAATTCAGTTCCTTTGGTCTGTTTGTCTCTCTTTGCATTAATATCAAACTGTCTTAATTATAATAGCTTTATAATAAGTAGGACAAGACTCTCCACCTCATTCTTTGCTTTCAACTCTGTCTATTCTTGGCCATTTATTCTTTTGTAAAAATTTCAGGATCACTTTGTCCTGTTCTGTGAAATGGTGATTTTGATAGAAATTGTACTGAATTTAAAATTAGAGACAGTTGACATCTTTAAAATTTCACTCTTCCCATTCATCTCCATGGTCTATCCAACTTTTTTTTAGGTCTTCTTGTCTTTAAGGAACATCCTATAACGCTTACCATACATATTTTATGTCTTTTCTTAGGTTTATTCTTAGGCTCTTCATAATTTTTGCTGCCATTTTAAATGGTAATTTTTTAAAATTAACATTTTTCTAATTGTTTATTCCTAGTTGTTGTATAGTGTCCTTCCATCCAACAAATAAACTCTAATAGTTCCCATAGTTTACAGATTTCCTGGCTTGTTTTCTGTGCAGTCACATCTTCTGCAAATGACAGTTTTATGAGTTGTTTTTGTTTTTTTTTCAAATTTGCTTTCTCTTGCTCTTCCACCTTCTCATTATTATTGTTTGTGTTAGTGCATTGGCTGAAATCGCCACAACAATGTTGAATAATATGAGTGATAGCAGGCATTTTCATCATATTTCTGACTTTTAATGCAAATTATTCTAAAGTTTCGTCATTAAACATTATATTTGCTGTAGATTTTTGATAGTAGCCTTCCTTAGGTTAACAATATTTTTCTATTCCTAGTTTTCTAGGAATTTATATCAAGAATAGGTATTAAATTTTGCTATAATTTTTTTTCCTCCATCTAGTAAGATGATTATGTCGAGTTTTTTTTCCTTATCAATGTGGTAAATTACATTGATCAATTTTTTTTGTTGTGAATCACCCACATTTTCTGGGATAAACCAGTTGACTCTGGTATATAATTCTTTGAAAATGTGCTGCTAAACTGATTTACTAATATATTATTTAGTGTTTTGTCTTCACATTATTAGCCAAAAAATAAAATTAGTTGAGTAGCTTTCCCTCTTCTGTTCTTTGAAATAGTTGGGTATTATTTGTTCTTGAAGGTTTGGTAATGGTTGTTATAACTTTCAGATTCGTTGCCTTTTTTTGAGGGGAGAATTTTGAATGCTGTTTTAATGTATTAAATAGTTCTTGGCTTGTTTGGATAATCTATGTCTTCTGAAATATATTTTGGTAAATAACATCTTTCTTAAAAATTTCTGTTTCATGTAGATCTTTCAGTTTATTGTTATAAAGTTGTTCAACTTATTTTCTTATGTTCCCAAATCTCTATTGTGTCTTTCTTTGGTCATTCTTAATATTTTTCATTCGTACTTTTCTTTGATTTCCCCTTGAACAGTCTTGCTAGAGGTTTGTGTTTACTTTTTTAATTTATATTTTAGTTTTTTCAAAGAATCATGTTTTGGTTTTATTGACCTCTCTATTGTTTCTTTGCTTCCTGCTTCACTAATTTTGCTCTTATATTATTATTTCTTTTTTTCTGCTTTGTTTAGATTCTCTCTGATGTTCTTTTTCTAACTTCTCACACTGAATAATGAACTTGCTTATTTCAACCTACTTGTTAGGTGTATTTTTTTTTTTTTTTTTGGTAACTTTATTTTGATACAGCTTCAAACTGAAAAGTTGCAAGAATAGTACAAAGAATATTTTCATATTTGTTACCCAAATGTACCAGTTATTTACATTTTGTCCTGTTTGTTATTTCATTTGCATTCTCTCTCTATCCATATGTATATGTGTGTGCATGCTTACTAATTTTTGGTTGGCTTGATCTATCAGTTTCTGAAATAGATGGTATCAAAATCCCACTGTAGCTGTGGTTTTGTCAGGTTTTTTATTCCTGTAACTCTAATAGTTTTGCTGAGTTGTGTATTATCAGATACATTGAATTTCTTCATCGTTATGTCTTCCTTATGAATTTTGCCTTAAATCCAGTTTTGAATTATAATAATATTGTTTCATTACCTTTCTTTTGATAAATAGTTAACTATTATGTCTTTATGCCTTTATATTCAACTTTTCTTGTTGTTTTATTTTTAGGGTGTTTCTTGTAAGCAGCATGTAGCTGGACTTTGTTTTTTTAATCCAATTTGATAGTATCTTTCTTTTATAGGTGAGTTGAACCCATTTATATTTATTACGATCACATGTATTTGAATGTATTTCTTCCATCTTATGTTCTTTGCTCATCATCCTTTTCCTTTTATTATTTATTTCTCTCCAGTCATTTTTTGTATCGACTGAATTTTCTGTATTCCCTTTCATTCTGCTGGTTTAGAAACCATTGATTATAGTCTTCTTCTTTGATTATCCTTAATATTTCTTTTTTGAAAACTTCTTTATTTGTTTTTAAAATTATAAAGATTCATACTTTCAACAAGGGTAACTTTTAAAAACTGTATAAAGGAAAAAAACTAAACACACCCTCCTGTGCTCATGTCCATCTCAACTGAGGATGGTTTTGCCCCCTTGGGGACATCTGGCAATGTCTGGAGACACTTTCAGTTGTCACAACTGGGCATGGGGGTGCTGCTGGTATCTAGTGGTATCTAGCCAGGTATGCTGCTAAATGTCCCACAGTGTATAGGACAGCACCCACAGAAAAGAATTTTCTGGTCTAAAATGTCAATAGTGACATAGTTGAGAAGACCTGCTCTAAAGTATCCAATAATACTATTCACATTACTTTGCAATTCTTTTATTACTTAAAACATAATAGCAAAAACTTCTATAGCGCTAACTTTGTTCCAGGCCCTCTTCTATCACATTTAATCCTCGCAGCAGGCTTGTGAAATATGTACTATCATCTCTGCCTATTAGACAAGAAAACTGAGGCACAAAAAGGTTAAGTAACTTGGTAGTAACACAGCTAGTAAGTGGAGAGCTGTGAATTGAAACCAGGGAGACTGCCTCAGAAACCATGTTCTCAACACACCTAACACTTTATCATGGAGCATGCAGGTCTATAGATAGAACTTTTTCCCCTGTATCATTAGTATTTGTGTGTGTTTATACATATATGTACTGACATATATTATTTATATATATATGCACCCATGTATATGTGTGCATATACATGTGTATAATTTTACATAAATGAAAATGGCTATTGATATATGCATACAAAGACATAAAGAGTGTTTTAGGGTCATTATTTCATAAAAATGGCATGATATTCATTTAGTTAGCACTTTTTTTGAATACGTGCTATATATCAGGTCCTGGGGATACAACAGTAGGTAAAACAAACCTGGGGATACAACAGTAGGTGAAACAAAGTCCCTGCCCGTATGAAGTTTATATTCCAGTAGGATGAGACAGCTATTAAATATATACTACAATTTCAGATAGTGATTAAGCCTATGGATAAGAATAAAGCCTGTTTCAGGTAGATAATATATCCTTTTATCTTTATATATTCTTCTCATGAATGCCTAACAAATTCCCCCAAGGGAACTAGTATGGTTCTAAATCATTTTCTTTAAAAGCTTGGATAGCTTTCCAAGTGGTGTGGATATACTGTGACTTATGTCACCATTTTCCTATTGAACATTCACTTCGTTTCCAGTTCTGGCGACTGTGCTAAGAATTTTCCTATTTCTGGTTTCCTGTTTCTGTGAGATAAATTCCCTGGAGTATGTTTTCTGGGTCAAAGGGTATGTGTATTTTAAATCTTAATAGATGTTGCCAAGCTGCTTTACAAAGAAGTTGAAACAATTTACATTTCTACCATCAGTAATTGTAATAGTCAACTTTTATTGACTGATTGCACTATGCCAAGCATTGTTTTGTGGCTCTAGATTTTTTACCTCCCTTAATAATCATGACTGTCATGTAATATATTATTATCCTCATTTCACAGATTAGTAATCTGAAGTGAAGTGCTGTTAAGATCACTCACGTGGTCAGAGCCTGCCATTCTACCCTGTTTATTACTATACTGCCTCTTGTGGCCATACATGAGAGTACCTTTCCCCTCCGATGGTTTCCAGTAGTTGTTTATCTTTTTAAATGTATTCCAGTCTAATGGCTGTGAAAAGATATTTCCTAATTGCTTTACTTTGCACTTCCTTGACCACTGTTCAGTTTGAGCATCTTTTGTTATGTTCATTGGCCATGTATGATTGCTCTTCCTTGAATTGCCCATGCATATCCTTTGATCATTTTTCTTTTAGGTTGTTATTTTTATTTTTATTTCATTTATATTTTGCTTGGTCAACTATGGAAACTCTTGGAGTAGAATGGATATTAATCCTTTATCTATAATCAATCTGCTTTGGAATCTTTTTTCAAAATCTGTCAAACATCTTGATTTTACTTAGGTATCTCATTGACATATCAGGGTTCTAAATTTTTCTAAGGTCTGTCTTTCATTTCTGTTTTGGTTTTCTTAGGGTTTTCATTTTTTTTTTCATCTGTCTTTAATAGATCTGGAATTTGATTTTAGCATAGGATATAAGCTAAGGACCCAATTTTATTTTCTTCCAGTTGTTTAGCTAGTTTCTGCCAACCAACTAAATAATTCATCTTTGTCCTATTGAATTGAAATACCAAATATCACCTTCATGATAAGTTTAAAATTTATTTTTACTAGATCGGTTTTTGGATTTCCTATCCTATTCCATTCATCTATTTTTTGTTCATATGTTAATACCAAGTTGATTTGATGTAATAACTTTATAGACTGTTCTAATATATGATAATGTAAGTCCCATCCATATTTTTCCATAGTTTTTCTTAGCAGTTCTTTTTTTTTTTTTTTTTTTGCTTTATCCATCCATATGAACCTTGTGATTATCTTATACAATTTTTTTTTTAATCTCTCTTGGGATTTTCATGGTTGTCATAATGGGGCAAGGTTGTAAGTGACAGACTCCAGCAGATACTGTTAAAGAATGTAGCCTCTTTAAAGGTCAAAATGGAGAAACTGAAAGAAATCATTATAAAAAGCAAGAGAGAACACAGCATGGTTTTAGGCAGAAATGTGGCTTCTCATATCTTTCAAAGTTTCCCACAAGGATGTTGGCTGTGAATAATAGTGCCTACCAGAAGTGAGAAATCTGCCATTTATGAGAAGACTGATTTGCCATTCTCAGGAGGATTTTATACCCAGTTGGCCTCTTCCTTTTGATTCTGGGGTTTCTGGCTCCTTCCCTACCCACCAGGTGCAAGTAACTGAGGCAAAACCGCCTTGATACATTATCAAGTGATTTCTGTGAAGTTGGGTGAAGTAAAATTCAACTTCCCAGCAGCATCTATTAACAAGTCCTGACTGAGGATCATTCCTGAAGGATTCTCTGAATTTGCATTTTATGATATATATTAGTTTTGAGAGAAATGACATTTTTATGACATCGTCTTCCTAAGAACTTTATGTCTTCTCTTTTAGATCATGTTTTATTGCCTTCTGTAACATTTTATATTTTTCTTCATTTAAGTCGTATTATTCCTTGCTTATTTTCATCTCTAATTATCTTATGGGTTTTCTTTCTTTTGTGAACAGAATATTTCCCTTTATCTCTATTCCTAGTACTTACTGTTAATATAGAAGAAAAAGGTCTTGAATTCTGTATATTCATCTTATTCAATCACATCGCCAAATTCTTCTATTTATTTTAGAAGTTTTTTTTTTCCCTTTGGTTTCCTAGGTATACAATCACATCCCACTGACAAGTAGCTTTAGTTTTTATTTTTCAATAATTATACTAGTTATTTTGTTTTCTTGTATTACATTGTCTATAATCTTCAATATAATGTTTTGTAATAATAGTGATAACAGGCATGTGCTTAACATTTAAAATTTTTAACGTGTATAATTAAATACCAATTCTTCTCTCAAAATCTAAAGTTACTTGGTATTGTATCCTCTTGAATAAGACAAAGAGTTTGACATGCTTTATGTAGTTGAATATCTTCCATCCCATCATCTTTGTTCACACATGATTATTTTTAAGTCACTTGCTATTTGAATTTACCAATATATTTTTTGAGTTTCTTTTTTCCTTAAGACTCACTTTTATTTTGGCTAAAGGCCATTCTTTAGCAGTTCATTCGTTAAGAGTCTTTGTTGGTAAACTCTTTCAGTCTTTTGTTTGTCTGAAACTGCCCTTATTTTCCCTCACTTGAGCTGGATTATCTGTTAGATTCTCTCAACTCTGAATATACTATTCATTGGCTTCTTTTGTCTATTGTTCAGGAAACTTGTGCTGTAGATCTTATCCTTGTTGCTTTATGGGTAATTTGTCTTTCTTTTTGTGCATGTGTAGCTTTTAAGATTTTATCTGTGATATTTTCCAGTTTCAGTGCAATGTTGCTAGGTCTGGATTTGTTTTTTTTTTTTTTTTTTTTTTTTTAATAAAGACAGTGAAATAGAGAGAGTGTCTTATTTATTTATTTATTTATTTATGGCTGTGTTGGGTCTCCGTTTCTGTGCGAGGGCTTTCTCTAGTTGCGGCAAGTGGGGGCCACTCTTCATCGCGGTGCGCGGGCCTCTCACCATCGCGGCCTCTCTTGTTGCGGAGCACAGGCTCCAGACACGCAGGCTCAGTAATTGTGGCTCACGGGCCCAGTTGCTCCGCGGCATGTGGGATCTTCCCAGACCAGGGCTCGAACCCGTGTCCCCTGCATTGGCAGGCAGACTCTCAACCACTGCGCCACCAGGGAAGCCCTGGATTTGTTTTAATTACACAGCTTGACCCTTGAGATACATTTTAAAATCTGACTTCTCTCTTACTCTTGGAAAATTATTATTTTCTTTCTGAATATTACTTCCTTTTCTTCTCTTCTGAAACTCTTACTAGACATATTTTAGAGATTTGTGATTTCTATCTTTATGTCTATTTGTGCTGCCTTCTAGATGACTGCTTCAATTCATCTTCCAATCAAGTAAACCTTTTCATTGAAGATTATAGAAATTTATTGTGCTTGAATTTCTTATTTCAGAGACTGTATTCTTAGGTTTTTATATTTCTAATTGGATCTTCATAGCTTTTCCTGTTTCATTTCTGCCTGTTTCGGTTTTACAACTTTCTGTTCCATTTTTATGAATATTATTCTTTATCTCCTTGTACATCCTAAATAACTTTTATAAATGTCTTTTTCAAGTTTATTTAGTTTCACCTGCCCATAATAAGTTAACCTTTGATTTGTTTTGAAATTTTGGCGTACAGCTTCTGCATGTTCGTGTTGAGTAGGAGTTTCTTTCTGTGTCTCTCTTACTGTTTTCACTCACCTCTCCCTGCTAGCAGTCTCACATTTTCTTCCACAGGCCCACCTACCCATGACCTCTATTCCAAACCCAAGTTTGAGATTGACAGTTTCTGCTTCTGCTCTGCAGAGATTTTCAGATTATTACAGATCCATTTACTGAGCTGGAAGGCTTTGGCTTTGTTCACTGTCAAGAGGTTATGTATGTGCTTTTCTGCCTCCCTATATATCGGTTTTTTTAAAAAAATAAATGTATTTATTTATTTATTTTTGGCTGTGTTGGGTCTTCGCTTCTGTGCGAGGGCTTTCTCCAGTTGCGGCAAGCGGGGGTCACTCTTCATCGCGGTGCGCGGGCCTCTCACTATCGCGGCCTCTCTCGTTGCAGAGCACAGGCTCCAGACACGCAGGCTCAGTAGTTATGGCTCACGGGCCCAGTTGCTCCACGGCATGTGGGATCTTCCCAGACCAGGGCTCAAACCTGTGTCCCCTGCACTGGCAGGCGGACTCTCAACCACTGCACCACCAGGGAAGCCCTATATATCGGTTTTTGTAAGCAATAGCCTACATCAACATTCGGCAGTAACTTCTTAAGCCTCCTTTCCTGGAGTGCACATCCCACACAAGCCCCTGCTTTCAATCAGTGAGCTGGACGTAGGTGCCCCATCACCATGTGGCACTGTTATTTCCCGTTAACCTAAAAGCTGAGCTCTTGCTACCTCTTCCTCTTCTGGAGCCCTGAAAGCCTGTGGCTCAGCCTGCCTACTGTCACTTTGCCTTTCTGTTTCATTTTTGGATCCTCAGACATATTTATTTTTTTACTTTTAGGTGAGGGTGTATCTTTTTAAATTTCTCTTTTCAGATTAATGCTCTTGTTGCTGTGTTTTTGGAGCAAGGGCTATGAGGTTACAGAGTTGGCCCAAAGCTTGAATTTCCAATGATTTCTTATTTTTCTTTTAATACTTGTTCTCTGTAATAATGCACTCCACTGGTCTCTAACAAATCTAAATTCCTTAGTGCTGAGATAGAAATTGTGTTGAATCTATTATTTCTTAGAATAATTGTGATCTTTCCCTACAATTCAGGGATCCTCCAGCTATGCTAAAATATTTACTATAGCAGGAATTGGTCTGTAAAGCCAGCACTTCTTTAAAGTGATATTAGGAAGAAGGGAAAATCAGAAGCCACTACCTTTGTTCCTTTTCTTGTTTCCTGCATTTGTTAATTTTGCAAGAAAGTACAATATAAAAGAAGCATATAGGGTATAGAATACTGGAGGAACCATCTCCAGATTTCTGAATCTTTCTCTTTTGTTGATATGGTGCTTGTCTAACTTTTTTTTTTTTACGTTTCTTTTTTTTCGAAAGCCCTACTATCTCTAAATATGTAGTGAGGTCTTTCAGGTGAAAAGAAATGTTATATGTCTCAGGAATCTTTTAATTGTAAGTGACAGAAACTTGACAGAAACCAACTAGCTTACTCGAAACAATTTTTCTTTTTCTCACATAATGGGGACCATTGATCTGGTCTCAAGGGATGACTGAATTCCAGGGCTCAAATGCTGTTGAAAGAGGCCATCTGTTTCCTTGACTTCTCTCTGTGAGTTAGACTCACTGTTTTTCATTTGAGGAAACTTTTCCACATTGGTTCAGGAATGGCTGAGAGGCATAGAGGATAGCTGCAGGCAACCTCAGGTTTAATTCAGCAAGACTTAAAAAAAAACTCTGGAAAAATATTGCTCCTCCCTGCCCCCAGGTTTTGAATGTAAGATCCCAGGAAAGGACCTTGATTGGCCTAATGTAGGTCACATGCCTCTTTTTGCATGGATCATCCTGACTAGGGTCTTAGATCCTCTGCCCATGCATTTAGGTGGATGCTGGGGTTCTGTGATTGTATTCCCACTAGAAGTTGTATCATTAGAGGGTAATCCTTCTCTGACCAGGAGAAGAGAGGAAGAAATGTCACCAGACAAAAACAGATGTCCATTTCATGTATATAATCTGTATTTTAACTTTTTATTTTTACAGACGGAAAGAATTTACTTTCAGGTTTTCTTACCTAAGGGGAGCAAAGAGAAGAGTAAGCCAATGTTCTTTTGCCAGCAGTGGAGCATTGGAAGGGTCATAGACTTTGCAGCTTCTTTAGCCAGTCTTAAAAATGACAATAACAAATTAACACCTAAGGTAACAACAGGTTATAACTTTTTCCCTAAAAGTTTTAGAATACTCTATAAAGCACGTTTATTACATTATGATGTACCTCTCTCTTAACAGAAATTGAGGTTATGTCACAGTACCTCAGGAGAAGCCTTACCCTTGGATCATATTTTGGAAACCTGGATTGCTAAGGACGATTGTCCTTTATACAACGGTGGAAATATTACCTTGGAATATTTGAATGATGAAGAACAGTTTTTACAAAATGTTGATTCTTACTTGGAATAGTCATTCAGGGAGTCAAGCTAGAAATCATGAGGAAAATTCAATGTTAATCAAATTCTTTTACTACAAATACTATGTATTTTTTATTTTTGAAACTTGCTTTTTATTTCCATTATATCATAATGTACATTATCAGTCTTCCATTAAATTGGATTTGAATTTTTGTGATTTCAAGTTTAACTATGAACTGACATTTAGCAAATTCTCTTATCTAATTAACATTTATTAGGTTATGCTGTAATAACAACAGCAAAGGTATATTTCTCATTTGGTTAATGTCGGCTTTGATTGGTTGTGACTCTGCTCTATGTTATCTTTACTCCAGAATCTAATATGAAGGAATGACCCCTTCTGGGGACATTGCCATTCTTATGGCAGAAGAAAGAGATGGCTCTTAGAAGATAACGTGCATCACTTTTGCTTTAAGCAAGACACATGGCCAAGCCTACCAGCATGGGGCCTTAGTATCTACCTACATTATGATGTATAAATTGATGTGTATACATGAATCATAGAAACTTAGAGGTCATCTCACTCACTCTTCAAATTTTGTGGATGAGGAATCTCAGGCCTAGGAAGGGAAAACTATCTTTTTGTTGTCACCTAAGTGCTTTGGGGCATATCTCTGATAAAAAAAACCCCGTCCAGTAGGATTCACCATTTTGTCTGTAATCATATAGTACAGATAAGAAGAAAGAGGGGATAGTTAAACTACATTACAAGTCCTTTATATACATAACAAAGCAAAACACATGCCAAAAGTAACTACATTTTACCAACACATTGAAATTAATGCTCCTGACTGATGTACTCTATCTATACTCAACAAAGTACTACTATAGAGAAGAAATAGAAGTTATTTCTGTTTGTTATTTGTCCCTTTCCTACTTTGCGATAGACAGGGATAGTGGCTTAGGTTTAATTAAAGGAATAAACTCACAATGTTTATTTCCTCTCTAATTCTTTCTTCATATTATTTTCATGCAGTGAATGGAGATAACTTCTGACTTCTATCAGCTGCTTATACATTCATTTATTAACCTAGTTATTCAAATACCTACTAAATGTAAGGATTTGATTCTAACTGCCATGGTGGATACAATGAAGAGATGTATACCTACTTAAAGCTATAATACAAAGCAGTGTGGCAAGTGCCAATGAATATATAGTAAGTATAGCTATGTTCTAATAGCTCTTTTATCAGAAACCGTAAGACCAGAAGTGGAAATAATCTTTAAATATATTCCCAGATACCAGAATGTTTTTGTTTTTTTGTTTTTTTGTTTTTTTTTAACCTGGGTCAAGATTTATTCTCGTCGCCAGAGCTACATTCCAGTTTGCAAAGGGAATACTTCTGTGCGTGCATTGAACAGCTGTGTCCCTAGCAGGATGCCTGATTGAGAAGGAAGTTAATTTCATCTTAAGGACCAGTGCTTGTTGCGGATAGGGGGTTAGGCCTCTGAGCAGCCATTTTCTTCAGAACCCAGGGAAAAATAGCCCAGCTTGTCAGCTCTGCTTCTGGGCCTCTTAGTGCTGCTCGGATCCTCCTCCAATAGCAAGAGCTGGCGGATTTTGGATGATCTGTGCCATTACACCAAAATATCCAATCCTGGGGGCTGTAGAAACAGCTAAGTTAACAAAGCCATCCAGCATCATACCCAGAACGGCAGTTTCTGAGCAGATGGCCTCACCACTCCTGTTTACCAACATGCAAGGCTCTGAGAAAAGAGAATCTAATTTACTAGAAACACCACACTTCAGGAGAAGGGAAAGAACAGGTGGTGTGTTCAACTTGTTCAGACAAAAAGTGAGACTGCAGAAGTAGAGCTTCTCATTGGTTCACCAATGGAATTCTATCATGAAATGACCATCATATATTGAGTTTATTTGTGCTCTAAAATATTTAAATATCAACATGCACTTTTCCATTGAGTGATTTCACGGGTCGTGCCCAACATAGAACTTGGACAGGAAATCCTTTGGCCTTGGTGCTTCTGTTTCATGGAAAAACCGCATAACGTGTGTCCGCTGCTTCCACACTTTGTTTCTTCCAGTTCCATCTTTCCCTTAATGACCAGAAGATCAACCGCCCTGGGGTCTATGACGTGGGCATTCTTCATAAACATTTCTCGGACTTTATCCCGTCCCTGTTTCACAGAGATGTCTAGCTGGAATAAATGCACAGTGTTCGGCACCTCCCGATACCAGGCGCGGTAGAGCTCGCGCACCCTCCGCTTGGCCTCGTTCATGTCCTGACTGAAAATGGGCTTCACCGAGGTGGTGGCCGCAGCAGCAGCCCGGCGGAGGCCGCTCGCCGCCACCTTGCGAAAGAAACCACCTCCCAACTTCACCCCGTTTCAACCCGTAAGTCCGGCCGAGGGCCAGAATGTTTTAATACAAATACCTTAGCATCTGCATAATTACTTGCACATGGTAGATGACCAACACATGTCTCATGAATTGAACTGAAGCTAAATATACCGGAAAAAATACCAATGCGGGTTGAAAAGCAGGGAAGTAAGGCGGGCAGAGATTGAGCTACACTTAAGGAGACTAAAGAAGAGGTCCTGTCAATGATTAGAAAAGAGACAAAGCAGCATGGAGGGAAGGACTTATGTCATCTGGTCCCAGATAGTGGAGCAAACTAGTCTGTAAGAGACACAGGTGCCAGCATTCTTGGAGGCTCTATGGACGGGGGCTCCGGCCTGAGAAGTCTTCTAAAGAGAACAAGATTGTGGGCAAGAGAGGAAGTCCCCCCAGTGTCTCGTTTCCAAATTACTCTGAAATCAGACATCTTTCTCAGGCTTTCTTTTAGGGCTTTCAGTTGAGTCTGCTTAATATAATTCTAGCGTTGGCTGTCCCCCACCCCTCCTTAGAATCTTTCTACCTGCTCACAGGCAACTAGAATTATAAGCAGAAAACCCACAAGTAGAAAAATGTTTTAAATTCAGATAAATATCTAACTACAGTATGATACAAATGAGCTTAAGCTTCATATAATCAGCCAGTAAATACACATGAATAATAAATTACTAGATTTTCCCAGATTTGTCAGATTTTATTCCAGGCAGTTTTCAGATAAGAAGCCTTGGAGAACCTGAAGAAGGGGAAAGGCTACAGATGGAAGGATCTGAGGAAAGTAAAATTTACATTCCTCACCTCTTTGACCTGGGCGACAAAAATTGTGAATTAAGATATTTGGTCACATAACTGTAAAGATAGCTTTGGTTTCATAAAGTTCTTGTCTTATGTTTGTTTTGTTTTTGTCTTTTTAAACCAGGGAAGTTCCCTGGGAACTTAACTGAAATATCACAGAAACATTAGTTCCAGTACCTATTTCAACATTGGTGTAGTGTATTTTGTTTTTCTCAATGTGGTACATGGAAATAAAATTTATGGACTATAAAGTCTATTTTATTTGAAAGATTAACCTACATAAGTCAAATTTTTAAAAACTTGTAAAAATATCCAATAAAAATTGCTTTGACAATTTTTGAGGAGCAAACATTTTATGATCTAAAATACTTAATGTATAACTGTCATTGTTCCATTTGACACAGATTGTGTCATGATTACAGGAAGGATCTGCTGAAATGATTATATGATCAGAGACTACTAGATCTGTAGGCTCAGTAGTAGATAACTGTAGTGGGGTTTTCTTGTTGTTGTTCTTTGTCTTTTTTTTTTTTTTTTCTGCTTAGCTTCAGAAGCCCCTCCTCTTGTTTGGGAAACAGAAAGCGTTTGTGAATCTGTGGGTTGAAGTTCAAAAAGCCTGACTCTTTTCCTTATTCCTGGCAGCCAAGACAGGCATATGACCTAAGCTGGGTCAATTGAATATCCTTGCCCTAGCTGTGAGTAAGAATAGTGTTACTAGGAAGGAATAAAAGATTAGAATTAGTCAGTGGGCTTCCATTGCCCCATTGTGTCAGGGTCCAAGTGTCCAGCAGCAGTGGTCCCTCAACCAGGCTGTACCTTTGGCCATGGATCTGGCTATGTGCTCTCCCTAGGTTGCCAAGCTATCTGGTAACCATCCAGGAAATTTTTTTTCTACCTAAGGACACCACAAACAGTTTCAGTTTTTGCCTAACTGATATCATCGCTGTTTAGAGTTATGGGAAAACCCTAACTAGCCTAAGGATGCTGCAAGGCCAATTTATGGGCTCTTCAGTTTCCTAAGTAATGATAAAGAGCCACCAAGACTAAGCTCCAGGAGGGAAGAGTCACCTAGCTTGATTACCGTGGTATACTCAGCTCCTAGCTCAGGGCCCTAGTACACAAGTTCAGTAAATTTTTATTTGATTTTGACCTGAATGAATAAAATAGTAACACCCACCTCTAGGCCTCCTCAACATCTATTTAAAATTTTTGGATCCTGTCTGCTTTTAGTGTAGATTTTCCTTAGGAAGGAACAGAACTCAAAAAAAGATGACACTAAGGTTTTAAAATCAAGTAAGTAGGAGGCTGTTTTTCCAGTGGCAGAAATGAGGAAGTCAGGAGTAAAGATTAGGTTTCTGCTGTGATAAATTGAACCTGTTAAATGCTATGACTTTTACATTTCGTAACAGTAGGTTAAACCGGTTATGTCACTCATTCGATAGCTCTGTATTTGTTTGAAAAATACGAGAGTCCCTCCTGCTGGACTTTGATCTAGCAGGAACAGCTGTTACCTAACAACCTCAGACCGTCACTGGAACAC
Source organism: Eschrichtius robustus (assembly GCF_028021215.1). Taxonomy (NCBI): domain Eukaryota; kingdom Metazoa; phylum Chordata; class Mammalia; order Artiodactyla; family Eschrichtiidae; genus Eschrichtius; species Eschrichtius robustus. Next base: position 25,307,267 of record NC_090840.1, on the reverse strand, counting down.
CTGTACAAGAACGTTCTTTAGTTTATTTAAATGGTTTTGCATATGTAATTTATTTAAGCCTTCAAAATGATTAGAAAACTTTTTATGGTCCTGCTTTTGTCGTCTGTGACTCTTGGAGAAGCAAGGAAGTCGTTTCTCAGTTTTCTGAACATAGAAAAGACTGAAATACTATTTTTCACAAAGACTGAAGAAACTGTCGTTGTAAGGTCAAGTTACAGAGATAAACAGCCAAACTCCAGCTACCTCTTTGTGCAACTAGAAGATCCTAAAATGCTCCAAGTGGTGAATGTGACTAAGACCTTATCAGATGTTACCAACTTTACCATAGACCTGGTGACAGATGAAGACGGGGAGACAAATCTGACCATTCAATTGTGGGATTCTGAAGGTAGGCAAGAAAGACTCATTGAAGAAATAAAGAATGTCAAAGTCAGAGTGCTCAAACAAAGACAAGACAGTCTTTTCCAGGCATCAAACCTTATTGATAGAAATATCCTTATGCTTTTTCTACCAATGATACTGTTAAATAAATGTGCGTTTGGTTGTAAGATTGAATTACAGGTGTTTCAAACAATATGGAAGAGACCTTTGCCAATAATTCTTGGGGCAGTTATACAGTTTTTTCTTATGCCATTTTGTGGATTCCTTTTGACGCAGATTTTGGCATTGCCTGAGGCACAGGCTTTTGGATTTGTAATGACCTGTACATGCCCAGGAGGGGGTGGGAGCTATCTCTTTGCTCTGCTTCTAGAAGGAGATGTCACTTTGGCCATTTTGATGACTTGCACATCAACGTTACTGGCCCTGATAACGATGCCTGCCAATTCGTACATATATAGTAGGATGTTAGGGTTATCAGGTACTTTGCATACTCCTGTTTCTAAAATTATGTCAACACTCCTTTTCATACTTATACCTATATCAGTGGGAATAATCATCAAGCGTAGACTACCTGAAAAAGCGAACTTCCTGGAGAGGATCATTAGACCTCTGAGTTTTATTTTAATGTTTGTAGGGATTTATGTGACTTTCAGAATGGGATTAATGTTTCTAAAAACAGTGAACCTAGAAGTGATTCTATTGGGTGTCTTAGTTCCTGCTTTGGGTTTGTCGTTTGGGTACTTTTTTGCTAAAATTTCTATGCTGCCTCTTCCTGTTTGTAAAACTGTTGCTATCGAAGGTGGGGTACTGAATAGTTTCTTAGCCCTTGCTGTTATTCAGCTTTCTTTTTCACAGTCCAATGCAGACTTGGCTTCTGTGGCTCCTTTCACAGTGGCCATGTGTTCTGGATGTGAAATTTTACTGATCCTTCTGTTCTACAAGGCTAAGAAAAGATGTATCCTTACCATAGAAGAGAAAAGAAAGAAAAATCCCCTGGTCTAACAGTTAAAGTTTTACTGAATTTTCCTACTCTGAATGAGGTACTGTGGGAGATTCAAAGAATATCTGAAATGATGCCTGCTCTCAACTCACTTATGATCTGATTGAAAACTTGACATTAGGGGAGAAATATATACATACATATAATCATATGTGCTGAACACCCAATGAATAGTACAGACAGTTAAATGTACAGGAATTCAGAGGAAGGAGACTACTTTTCAACTGTGTTGGCTTGGAAATGTTCTATAGAGTTGGATTTTAATATAATACTTTATTATGGTGTCTTGAACAGGAAAGAGCAATAAAAAAAAAAAAAAAAAAAAAAAAAGTCCTCCTGCAGTGATTATGATATATCCCGAGTATTTATGGAAGGGCTGCCCTTCCATAATAGGCATTTGGTAAATGCTCACACAGTGAATGAATATGTAAATTCCTCTTTGGAATCAATGTCTTAAACTAAATATAGCATTTCTGCTCTCATAAGTGTATTTCCTCCTGTCGTCCACGTCTCCCACTAAAGACGTTACCATTTACCCTGAAGCACAGGGTCATCTCTTCCCCCTCTTCTCCTTTCTTCCCTCTTCTTTCTTTCATTATAGTCAAACTATTTCCTAGTTTTTTTGTTTTTTTGTTTTTTTAAAGAAAGCATCCCAGGTGAAGTGAGGTGGACCAGTATTCTTTTTTTTTTTTTCTTTTAATTAATTTATTTATTTTTGGCTGTCTTGGGTCTTCGTTTCTGTGCAAGGGCTTTCTCTAGTTGCGGCGAGCGGGGGCCACTCTTCATCGCGGTGCGCCGGCCTCTCACTATCGCGACCTCTCTTGTTGCGGAGCACAGGTTCCAGATGCGCAGGCTCAGTAGTTGTGGCTCACGGGCCAAGTTGCTCCGCGGCATGTGGGATCTTCCCAGACCAGGGTTCGAACCCGTGTCCCCTGCATTGGCAGGCAGATTCTCAACCACTGCGCCACCAGGGAAGCCCCAGTTTCCTGTAATATCTTTTTATCAGTCTCCTCTCTATTCCCAGTACTACCACTTCTGTTCTGTCCTAGATTGCTGCTTCCCTAAACCTTTCTTACCTGGCTTTTGGCCTCTCTGTCCACTCTCCAAGCACTGGCAGATTAATCTTCCTAAAATCTAACTTTGATCATCTGCTTTCCCTGCTACAAACCTTTTTGCCTCTTGAATAAAGTCTGTATTCCTTAGGGAGGCATTTTGTACGCTCTGCTCACTGACTTCACCCTAGCTTTCCAGTTTTATCTCCCCCCCCACTTCTTTACACGCAGTCTTTGCTCCAATCAACAGATAACTTGATAACTCATGACTCTGCCTTTGTTCACACTGTCCCTGCAACCTGAGGGGACCACGTCATCTCTGTCTAGATTTTGACCACTCTCACAGACCTGGCTCAAATACCACCCTTGCCATGAAGCTTTGACTAATCCCCCTTAGCTACCGGGAACTGAAATTTCCTCTAAATTCTCATCACAATTTTTTATGCTCATAGTACTTGCATTACAGCTATTTGTGTTCCTATCGTATCCTCCCTATTTTGCTGTAAATCCTTGAACATGCAAATTATAAACATAATATAATATGTAAACAATATAATAGAATATTAACAGTACAATATAATAGTATGAACAGTACAATATAATAATATAAACAATAGAATATGATAATGCAAACAATATTCATTTTGATACTCCCCATAATATCTAGCATATTTCCTGTGTGCTTATTCAAATAAAGTGTTGAAGTACAGACTAGGGCCCAAATGAATAGTATGCTCGTTTTTACACCACTGTTGAGTTTTCAAAAGCAATTTTTAGTATCTAGTTCCAGTTTGCACTTCTCTCCAAAGAAAGTAAGGGCATCAAGAAAGAGAACTATCAGTCTAAATAATTCTGCTTCCCATATTTCCCAGGCCCTTAATTGTAGGCAAATTACTTAACCATCCTGTAGTACCATTTCCTTATCTAAAAAATGGAGATAATAGTGTAAACTCCATCAAACTGTCATAGGAATTAAATGAGATCTTATTGACAATGTACTTAGAACAGAGTACATGCTCAGCAAGTGTTAGCTGCTATAACTATTTTACCGGATTTTAAACTTTTGACCTTGATATATCTACTGTTGGTTTGAAATACTAATCTGATAAGTCCCTAGAGCCTAAAACTTCGAACATTTTCCTATCAGTGTTATTCACCATCTTAATCATAGTATTAGGGAATTTTTGTTCAGTTTGCCAGCTGATAAGACAACCAAAGTTCTTTTTCTCTTATTTCACCAAATCCAGTATGTTAATACCAAGACTCATCAAAGCGCTGGTTTGGCATTGTGATGGATGGTTATTATTCACTTTATAAAATGATAATTGCCTACATGAAATACTTTACTACTGACTCCTTTAAATGGAAATCTCCACTTAGGGGTTTAATATATAATTAAGCTTGCATAAATTTGACTTATGTACATTTTCATGAACATATTTTACTGATTGGGAGACAAGAAACTGCCTTTCTAGTTGCTCTTCATCCTTAACTTTGTGGTCTCGAACAAGACACTTCTCTGCAGTTCAGTTTTCAAATCTGTAAAATGAAGAGATTCAACTGAGGTTTAAGATCTTGCTTAACTCCTAATCCTGTAATTCTGGCATAAAACTCTGGGACATTAACACCACGGGCAGGGCGATGGTTTCAGGTTGATAAGAATAACCACTCACAGCTGCTGCTTCCTACTTAAAGCAACAACAAAAATATGAGTTTCTTGAGGGCAGGGACCACATATTATTCTTTGAATTCCCTACAGTTTTTAACCAATACTTTTAATTGAGTTGGTGCTCGTAAAACATTGAATTAATTAATCATTAATGTCTATGAAAGTCAATATCATATACTCTAGGGCCAGATAATGCCGGGGTCTGCAGTTCCAGCTCTGTCACCAACTGGGTGACATTGGTCAAGTTACTTAATCTCTCTATGCCTAAATTCATGTGGAAAGTGGGGATAATGATAGTACCTACCTTATGGTATTGTTGTGAAGATTAAATGAGTTAGTATTAATAAGGTCCTCAGAATAATGCTTAACACATAGTAAACTCTATAATTATTATGGTTACTCTCTGCGTGTTTGATCTTGCACTTTAAAAGCAGATGAATGTGTACAAATGGAACTTGGAATATATTTTATTTATCTTATAGATGTATCATGGGAGATTGAGATTTTTATGTAGGAAAATTTGTTTAATTTGGATGGGGATGAAGTTATTCAAGCCATTTATTTATTGTTTAATAATGAGAGGCATAAAGCAGGCTAACTAATTGCTTGAGTTCATACCAACCATTTGTCCAACAATAATCAGTATCAAGGCTGCAAAGAACAAAAGGCTTTATTTGAAGTCTTAAGAATTGCAATTCAGGAGACACAGATTTGGGACTTCCCTCGCAGTCCAGTGGTTAAGACTCCACACTGAAGGGGGCCTGGGTTCAATCCTTGGTCAGGAAATAAGATCCCACATGCCATGCAGCACGGCCCAAAAAAAAAAAAAAAAAAAAAAATTTATTTTAAAATTAAAAAAAAACAGAGAGAGACAGGAGACACAGATTCGGGTAAAACTGAAAGAGTATTGCAGGGGAGAGAAAGAGTCAGGAGCTTATGCAGGCAAAAGCCACAAGATTGTTCAAAAATTATGACTGATCCTGATTCAAGAAAGGAAATATTTGTCCTTAAGGCTGTCAGGAGTTATTTTAGGGTAAGGGTCCAATAAATAGCTTGAGTTTCTGGAACATTGGGTAAATGTTCTGGATGCATGTGTTAAGATAAGTGGTCAAAAGTTTCATTTGGTCTGAAACGTGCATAAGTCACACCTCCTCGATGGGCTCCTGGCTCCATTTTAGAAAGCTCTCTTAGCAATACCAACTCCATTTTGATTTTCCTTTCACACATTTTACACAGCCATGATTGATTAGACAAAAGATCCAGAGGTAGAGGGATAAGCCATTTAAAAAAAAATAAACTTTCATTCCAACCTTTAATAGAGATGATTCTATGATACATTTTTTTCCAGAACTAAAAACTCTATATGTAATTCCAACCTACGTCATGTCAAAACGTGAAATCTTGTTAGGTATCCTGAAGATTCCACCCATAAGGAACCTGCATTTTGTGTTTATAAATTTTTGTCATTTTTAATCAAAGTCCACTAAATAATTATTAATTAAGAAAGTCTTGGTATGTGGAATCTGCATTTTTTTTTTTTAGTGAAAGGAGTTGCCATTTAAAAGAAGTCAGCTCCAGAGACTAAATAAAGTTAGCAAGATACCCAAGATTGCAGGGGAAGGAATCACCATGAAGGTCGCTCTTTATTATGCAAATACAAGGCACCTATCACTCATGTAGGTGATGACCAGAGCACTCTGTGGCTTGACAAAGGCCATCCTTCCCAGAACCCCTCCAGGAATAGTCAGGTGTCTGGGGAGGTGTCTAGGGCATTGGATCTTGCCTCTCTTCCATTTTGAGGTTTAGCATAATTGGAACCTCTGTCATGGATGCAAGTCCGCTGGTAGGAAAGGATATCAAAGGCTCCCAAGAGGGAACTCCCCATTAGGGAAGTCTGGAACGGTGATCTGGTCACCATGCCAGGGAGCAGATTTTGTCCTGGTATAGTGTGTGGCTGAGGCTGGAAACTGACCCCTCCATAACCCCAAACCACCTTGGCACAGCAGACAGTCTTCGGGGTTGGGAACAACGGCTGCAGATGTGACTATAGCTTTAAAAAGTGCTCTTTTGGGAAGCCAAGATCAATGCACCAGGTACCGAGGTCTCTGCAGCCATCTGAATCACTCACAGCACTGGACAAAAATCTTTTGGATTGTGTGGGACCAGTTTGCAACACTGCCAAAACCAGATCGGAGTGCTAGACCTCCCTGTGTACTAGAGGATTCTTCATTTCACTTTGTCAGGCATTTGAAAGCAGAACAACCTCCTTGGACTGAAAAATCCCTGAGTTACTTGAGGACAATTGTAAAGTAGCAGCTGAGGCTCCTAGAAAGATTGTACTTCTTGCTCATTAGAGGTAGGAAGCTTGAAATGGTTTTAATTTGAAGGAATGAGATATTCTATCTATCTTCACTTCGATTACACCGATTTTAGCAGCTTTGTTTATTTAAACGAGGCTTAAAGAGGACTCAAATGACATTTCTGCAAATGCCTGGAAAATTTTATTTGGTTAAAACCCAACACTTGTCACCACAGAGTTGGCAAGATTTTTATTTTAAGATGACTGACAATGAAGAACCAAAAAGCTAATTTCTAAAGTTTTTTTATTTTTTTTAATCAAGAAAACAAAAGCATCATTTGCTAGACAAATTGAGGTGTTCAAATTAGATACTTACAGCAACACTCTTTAGAAGGAGACAAAGTTCTGGCTCTTTGTGAGGTTTGAGAATTGGTCCCACACTTCATGTCATTCATCTTTGAGAACCCTCATTTGCAACACGTTGGTGACAATACCCTGTCTTCTGATCAAGCTAAGAGAACCAATCACTGCAAATGCAAGGAGCCAAATAACCTGCTTCCCTGATCCTGTTGTGGCTAGGACATCTTTTACCTGTGCACTGCCTTTTGCATTATAATAGTAAGACTATATGATGCCAGACCTGTAATTTCAAGAAGCGGAACTATTTTAAGGACCATAGACTAGTCCTTGTATTTCATGTGATGCAAGCTTATCGTACCATGTATTCCCTGAATATGGACTTTGGAGTCAGTGTGTTCTACTCTTTGCTCTTGCTGTGTGACTTGAGGATAAATAACTTCCCTGAGCCTCAGTTTCCTCGTCCGTATGATGAAGCTGATCATATCTTCTCATGGAACTGTTGCAACCTTTAAGTAAAATAATGCATATGAAAACAAAAGCGCCTGAAGCATGGTAAGTCCTCACTACATGGTTACCAAATAAATTATTGAGAATAGGGGCAGTTGGTTCTGGCCAATAGATGTCTGTCTGTCTACCTATCATAGGTTTACTATAGTGTATATTGTTGGGGAGGAAGAAAACTTTCCTCTAGGAAACCTTCTAAGTTCTGGCTGGTCTAAGAATTAAATTGACATGAGACAGATTCAACAGGAGAAAATCAAATTTAATTTTATACATATGAGAATCCCACACACATAAGGGGGAGACAGACCCCACATACATGAGAGGGTCAGAGGCAGAAAAGTAAAATGAGGACTACATGCCATCCTGAGCTAAGGAATGAGATGGGGGCCTGGGGCTTCCAAGGACAGGAGGATGATAAGAAGAAAAGCAGATGTTTGGTAATTAGATATTTGCCCTACCATATAGATGGGGCCCTTTAGATAAAGCATATCTCCAGTAATAACTCTTTTCTGAGAAAAATTTCCAGTTTAAATTCTTCTAGGTAGTTAAGGGAGGGAGAGTATTTTCTCTTGCACTCACCAGGTCTCAGTTGCCTTTAGCTCAAAATAATCCTCATGCAAAAATGGAACATTTGGGGGACGCTCCGTTATGAACCCCTACAATATGTATATAGTGTAGGTCTACCCAGCATAGTTTTAACAAATAAAAGTTGCAAAGCTAGAGTCCTATCTCCAGTTCGTGTTTTGCCAAAAGAGTAGTATGGAATAAAAGACAGGGACAAAGAAAGGGAAACAGGAAAATTGGAAGGAATGGAAGACGTAAGGGATGGGCAAAATAGAGGAAAGGAATTTTTTAAAAATTACAGAAGAATGTACAGGCAGGAGAAAGAAAGTCAGAAAAACCACAGACGAAAAAGAAAGGGCCAGATCTGGAAGGACTAGGCAGAAGGGGAGGGGTCAGGAAGCGATCACCAGCGCAGCTTGGGGCTGGGGGTGGGGCAGGGAGTTGGGGGTTGGAGGGCTGTGCTGCGTTGTGGGGCGGGGCCAGAAGAAGCCGAGCCCCGTGGGCGGGGCTGCAGGGGCGGGACTTCCTGTCGGAGGCGTAACCAGCCTGAACCACCTCTCCCTCCAGAAGAGCCCAGCGTCGGATCCGGCTGGTATCCTAGCGAGCCTCAAGCCCTCCATCCCGAGGTGAGACCTTCCTTCCTGCGATCCCGCACCAGCCCTTGGGCGGGCTTGTCGGGCGCTGCGGGCGCGGGCGGCTCTCCGGAGTGGTTTGGAGTGGGTGGGCTCGGTCAGCGGTGCGGGATGGCGGCCAGGGACAGAGGCCGCAGTTGGGGCGCCTTCACCCCTGCGGTTTTGTCCTGAGCCACGGCCGAGTGACACCAGGAACGGTCCCTGCGTGTGTAGCGGTTTCGCCCCCGGGATCTCGCTGAACCTTTGCGGCAGCTTGTGTAGAATAATTCCCTCTTTTTCATTTTACCGATTCCAAAGAAGCTCAGAGAGACCTGGCATACTTCCAGGGGCGTGCAGTCCCGGTGTAAGCCCCCGATCCCGTGCTGTCCGCAGTCCCGCTGCTGGGGACAGGTGGCCGGAAGGTGGCATGGCTCCCACCGCAGGGAGGGTGGTAACCAGGACAGAAGAAGTTGAAAATGTTTCACGTGTTTGTCTTTGAGAAAGTGAAGGTGAACAAAATCTGTTCCTTTTTGAGATAATACTCAAAACTGGTTGGAAAGATAAGGCATGCACACAAATGACCGAAATGTAAGGAAAACATTCCTGAGTGCCCTAAGAGCGATGTACAAAGTTTTATGGGGTCTTCCAGGCTTGGGTGCCCTCTGAGCTTCTCACGGCATGTTCCCTCCTAAGGAATGTCATTCAGACTCAGGACTCAGTTGTTGCCTACTCAGATGACTTGCATATTTATATCTGCAGGCCATACCTCTCCTCTGAGGTCAGGATCCATACAGTCAGCTGCCTAATTGACATCTCCTTTTGGTTTCACAAAGGTTCCTCATCATCTACTAATTAAACTTTTGTTCTCCCCACCTCCTACCCAGATCCCAAATTTGACTCTTTTCTATTGCTCCCTGTTTCAGTAAATGTCACCATTATCCATTAAGTTGCCAATGTGAGATATCTGGGCATCATTAGACTCTTCCTCTCCCTCATACTCCATATCCAATCTATTGCTAAGTGCCCTCAGCTTTACCTCCCAAAGCAAATATCCCCACTGTCTACTCTTCCCTCCACCCTCTAATCCATTCTGTTCAGCAGCCACGATGTAATGATTCCTCATGGCTCTCAAATCAAAATCTTACCTCTAAGGCCTTGCTGGGGATGATCCCTACTATCCCCCAGCCTCACCCCTCCCCCATTTCTCTTGATTTCTGAGCTGTCACACTTAGGCCTTTCGGTTGCTCTTCACATACCAGGAGTCCTGCAGTTGAGTTAATTAATACCTATTCTCTTGTCCATCAAATCTTGGTTGAACCATGTTCTTAGGGAAACCGTATCTGGTACCTATGACCAGGTCAGAGTTCCCCTGTTACATGCTTCTCATTGCACTTCTGCTTAGCCTTTATTACATTTGTGATGTTGCATGTGGTCTGTGATTTTTTTTTTTTTGATTAATATCTGACTACCCACTAGAGAGTAAGTGTGAACTCTGCCTGTTTTTCCTCACTGTGATGCATTGCACAGCATATAATAGATATTCAGCACATAACTCTTGAACGGTTAAACAGATTATGACTTCTGGGTGGAGAATCGCTAGAAGAAAGGGTAGCTTTTGAAATGAGCCTGGAAAAATTGGTAGGAGATATCAGTGCTGTTAGTAGAGGGAGATATGAATGGCTTAAGCAAAGTTTCTGGCTATTGAGAACATCTAGTTCTGTTTAAGCCTAGAAGAAAGGAATGGGAGTAAGTAAGAATGAAAAAAAAAAAAGTTTGGAAACAATTCTTGAAGTGCTCTAAGCAGTTACTCCTATAACTCAAAAAGTGGCTTCCTTTTAAAATTATTTAAATGCTCATATCAAGAAGAAGAAGCAACTAGCAGAAACAGCTCAAAGTATCTGTCCCTTGTCCTCCCTTCTCTTCCCCTCCCTCTCCTCCCCTCCCCATTCCTATACTGTGAGCACCATGATTGGGATTTCCGACCAGTCTTCAAGGTGAAACTCTGTAAGTTATTCTCAAATATAAAGATGGCAAAATTAGGGTTGCTTTATAAATGATCCACATTTTTCTGAGTCTGACAGCTTGAAAAGCTTCACTGTCCTGGGTACAGGTTTTAGAGTGTGGTCAAGCCAGTGGTGAGTTATTTTAGTCTTCTCTTCAGAAGTCAGTGGAAAGCTGGACAGTTCAGAAGACAAAAATGTGTTGTTTTTTTTTTCCCTCTCTGAAACTTGGGGAAATTCCTTTTTTACTTTATTGTTATTTTTTTAGTCCTGGAATTTTCTTTCCTCAGAATGTTATGATAGAAAGAGCAGTGGACTTTACATTCAGAATTGAGTTCGAATGAATTCTGACTGGGTCATCTGTCTAATAAAACCTTGGGCAAATTATTTATAATCACTGAGCTTTAAGTTCTTCATCTTTACAACCTCATTAAAAATAAATTCACATGTATAAAGTACTGAACTACCTGACATTCAATTAGTACCTGTGCCATTTGCTCCTTCCCTTCAAAGCTTCTTTAATTTCTATCTGTGGTTAGTGGAATGCACGGATGCCAAAACTGCAGATACTGAAAACTGTCTGTGTTCCCTGTGTTCTTTCTCTAATTTTCACTTTATTCTTAACCCAAACATGCACCTGTCTTTTAAGATATTTCTTGTGTCCTTTCTTCTCCATTCCCTAGACCAATGCTGTTTTTTAAAATGTCGTATGGTATGGGCACTTTGGGAGACACTTTTATAGAATACTTTTTGTTATGAAAGTGTTTCTACAATAGAAGTGAAGTAATTTAGGTAAAAAGTGTTTCTTAATGGACCTGTGAGTGAATACTGAAAAAAACTGAACTCTAGAATCAGGTAGAGGGTGAATCCTGAATAAAAGTATTTTGCAAATTGAGGTGTTCTTGTGAACGAACTAGTCTATGATTAAGATTTTTAGAGATTTGTAACTGCTGTATCTTTGTATGTGTTAAATCTGTTCAGAAGATGGCTGATCCTTGGCAGGAATGCATGGATTATGCAGTAACCCTAGCAAGACAAGCTGGAGAGGTATGAACTGAAATCTTTTCAGCCATGATGTGTTGGATGTGGACAGCCAGCGTGTGGTTGCCTTGTTAAACAAAACATGTACTTTGATTCATCTGTATTTGTTTTCATTTTATTAAACTTTAGTGGAGTGATACTTTAATTTTGTCATTAAACTTTTTGTGATGACAGTTGTGAATCTGAAATAGGATATAAGATTCTATGATTTTATAGCCAGAAGGTCATAACCCCTAAGGATTTATTTTATTTACACTGTGGTAAGAAATATTTAAGAATATCATTTAAGACAGATTGAATGTTTCAAACCATTTCTGTATTTCATCTTTTAGTTTGATTTAAAATGACTTACGCTTTTCCTATTTGCTTACCAAAAAATCTTTTTTAGATGGCTCGTGAAGCCCTAAAAAATGAAATGGATATTATGATCAAAAGTTCTCCAGTTGATTTGGTAACTGCTACTGACCAAAAAGTTGAAAAAATGCTTATCTCTTCCATAAAGGAAAAGTATCCGTCTCACAGGTATTTCTTATTTCAATTTCTTGTGATAAAAGTGAAATCTAGGTTGGAGTCAATAGTACTAGACAGAAATTTTGATTTTAGACTCAGTAATTGACTATACTTAATTTAAGCTGAACAGGAATTTATTTGGAGGGTGTTGGGCAGCTCAGGAGCCCTGAGAGCAGGGCTCAGGTGGGAACCAGGGAGGAAGGCAGAGCTGGTTAGGATTGGGTTAGGGTTAGGGTTAGGGTTCAGAGCCATTGCTTCAGATGCTGCTGGTAGCCTCACTCCTGACTCTGCTCACTTTGGATATTTTTACCCCGTTAGCTCAAGATTACAAATCCTGGGCAAGAACATCTGCTAGCTGAACTCAGGTTGTTTGCCTAAGCTCACACTTCCAGGGAGCAGTGAACAGGGGCTATTTGGATTCCTTTATAGTAAGAGGAGTGTTTGGATGCTGGGAAGTTGACGTGACAAGTGTCTGGCATAGACAAGATTTAAAAGTTCAGTTTTATTCTCTATATTGCAAACTTTTTTAGGTGCTAAAGTCAGGGTAGCTTTAAGGAGTTTGAGAGAAAATACTAAAATCAGGGCTTTCTTTATAGGCACAGAAATATAACCAAAATATTGTCATCATTTTAAAGGTTTAACATTGTCATTCTCTGCTTCTTCGTGATCATGCCATTGGCCATTCCTGGTATTTTAGTCACTGAGGAGAAAAAAAATGTTTAAAGCTAAATATATGTCTTCTCAATGAAAAAGTTTATAGCCAAGAGGAGAAGAGATACAAGAAAATTATGATAATGATTTTTAGGACTGTTCAGTATTGAATAAAGGACATAAATAAAAAAGAAAGTAGCAACGGAAGGAAGAAATCCAGTGAACTCAGACACCATTTACAGAATTCACCTGAGATTTACTGTGTAGCGTGTTTTAGGAAAGCATGTAGACACAGTAATTTTGGTGGGTGATTTGCTTTCTCATTGACTTATTTAACGTTCTGTATATTATCTATTGCTGTATAGCAAGTTACCCTAAAAACTTAGCAGCTCTAGACAGCAAACATTTATTATCTTACAGTTTTCTAGGGTCAGGAATATGGGAGTAGCTCGGTTGCATTGTTCTTGCCAGGGTCTCGTAAAGTTATAGTCAAACTGTGGGTCACCTCAGGCTCCACTGGGGCTGAAGGGTCCATTCACTTATGTGATTGTTGGTGACTTCAGTTCCTCATGGGTGGTCTGCGGCAGCTCCGCTCAGTTCCTTACCATCTGGGCCTCTCCACAGAGCAGCTGATAGCATGGTGGCCGGCTTCCCCCCAGAGCGACAGAGAGAAGGGGACAGAGGAAGAAATAGAGTGAATAAGATGGAAACCTCACTGCCATTTTGTGAACGAGTCTTCCAAGTTGCACGTTGTCACTTCCACTTTGTTCTATTGGTTAGAAACGAGTCACTAAGTCCAAATTCACACTCAAGGCAAAGGGTGTTAGGCTCTACCTCTTGAAGAGGGGAGTATGAGAGAATCTGTGGACTTATTTTTAAAACCTCCACATTCCCTTAGTAAGTTCTCATCTGCAACAAATTCACTTTTCAGCATGTGTGCCTTCACTTATCCTGGCATTCCATTTGAGAATTTCGGATTCTGTTATTTTTTCACATGACTTTGTTCTGGGGGAAGTAAAACTTTCTCACTTTCATCGGTCTGCAGGAAAAACAATAGAAAAGTGTAGTGTACAGACTTTTGTTATGTTTTATGGTAGACCCTGGGTAGCTTAAGGTTTGAAAATTGTTGAAAGCAATGTAAAGATTCTGAGTTTGTTATTTTTTTTTGTTTTCAGTTTCATCGGTGAGGAATCTGTGGCAGCTGGGGAAAAAAGTATTTTAACTGACAGCCCTACGTGGATCATTGACCCTATTGATGGAACAACTAACTTTGTACATGGGTATGTTTTAAATTTTTAAATATTGTAATTCCTGTTTGTGCGTTAACTGAATGGACTGTTGGATATTTTGTTCACAAACATATATACTTTAGAGAATTGTGTAATTTGTAGAGTAGTTTATAAGTGTATTATGCATAATGTTCATCGGCTATGGAAGAGGTGATGAACTATTAATGTTGTAGACTTGCCCTGTGCGGGGAAGTGCCCTGTTCACCATTCTTTTTCTCACTGTTGAAATCACATAAAACTGTATGCAAGCAACATTGCTGCTTTGAGATCAATTAAGGAAATAACTAACTCAATACTGGATTGTTGTCTATATAGAATGGGTTCAATCCAGGAGGAAAAAACTGTTAAAAAGAGCATGGGTTTTAGGATGTGTGAACTTGTGACCTTGAGCAAGTTGCCTAACCTTTCTAAGCCTCAGTTTTTTTTTTCATTCTATAAAATGGGCACATTAATGGTACCTGCCTCATAGAATTGCTTGTTGATGGGACTCAATGAGTTGTACATTTATATAAGAACTTACTCTAGTGCCTGGCACAAAGTAAGTATATAATTCAGTATATACTGAGAAGTATATGTAGAATATATATACAAAGTAAGTATATAACTCAGGATATTTAGAAGAGAGCCTGATGGAATTGCCAGTGAGAGTTCAAATGAGTAGCCTAGTTTGGTGGGATGACACATAGTTGTTATATTTGAAGTTACCACGTAGCTGTGTGTATCTTTACTAATAGAATTGTTAAAGCCATAAAGCTAAGATGTAGAATCGATATGTGATGGAATGTTAATGTTGAAAGATGCTCATAATATTATATAACATAGAGAAGATTATAATACAGTGTATAGTATGATCCCATTTTTGTTAAAATTGAAACTATATTCATGGAATTCTACATTTAAACGGTATGAAATGGCATACAGTGCCAAGTGGCCTTCCCACTTCTGAGCCCAGCTCTCAGGGCCCATCTCTGGAGGTGACCATTGTTATCAGCTTCTTGTGAATCCTTTCAGAGATGTCTCATGCCTGTAGAAGCATCCTGTATGTATGCATCTGTATATTCTACCCTCCCCATCCCCTACGATTTACACAAAGGGTTGCATACTGTACACACAGTTCTGGGGGAGGAGGGATAAGACTGTTCATATGAAAAAATTTGTAAGCAGTTTTATTATGAAAAAACATGTTTGTTGAAAATAAGTTCTATTTTGATAAATTTATGTGTGTGTGTTTTTTTTTTAAAGATTTCCTTTTGTAGCTGTTTCAGTTGGCTTTGTTGTAAATAAAAAGGTATGTTGTTGAAATTTATGGTTGTTAAAATGCCTTGCTGTCATTTTCTGAGAAAGAGTAAATGTGTCTCCGTAATAAATTTAGGTTTGTCTCTATTCAATTTATGTAGCTGCATTATTTTGAAGTAAACTCCAGAACTGTTAAACTTGTCATGATACTTTTTCCAGTGAAGAAAATGTAATGTTTTCTGAGAAGATTTTATAAGGAAAAAATACACACAAGTAACTGAAATATGATTCAGTATTTAATCACCATTATATATATGATAGAGTCAGATAAGATAGGCATTGATGTAGGGTCTAAAATGCTTAATGGGCGAGGTGTGCTTTGAGCTAGGAATGCTTTAGTGGGCATTGTGAAGGGAAACACCAGGAAGTGGTAGGGGCCAAACATGGTTAGAAAATGCAGACTATGTTCAGGAACCTGAACACTTGCTGTATCAAAAGCCCAGTAGAGTACAGTCTCTACCTGTTGCATTTCCGTGCTGTTTGGGTATTTGATTGATCAAAACACGAATGATGTTTACTAACATCTTACATAACTGTCTTCAAGAGGCTTGCGATATATTTGATCAGCATGTACACAAGAGAGTTAAGAAATCTCTGAAAATAAAAACACAAATTAGTGCAAATGAAATCTTAGGCACAGGATTGTGTTAATCAGTGAGAACATTCAAAGGGAGATAGGTGAGCATTTCTCGTTTAATCAGCCCTGGGCTGTTGAACTCCCAGTTCAGTGCAAAAGTTACATGTGTGAACAGATGAAGGTAATATGTAGTGGAACTATGAAAAAAAAAAATACTATGAGAACATGAAGAGGGTGTAACCAATTCTGCCAAGAGTGGTTTGGGGAAATCTTCATACTAAATGGAAGGGGTCTTAGAATTTGGTCATGTGAGTTGGGTCATAGCAAATTAGGGGTTTGCCAGATAAAGAAGAAAAGGAAAGCATTTTAATCAGAAAGAACAGTTTGGAGAAGAGCATGATGTGTGTGGGGAACGGTGAGATGTTCATTGTGAGCAAAACTCTGGAAATGGCAGGAGCAGAACCAATGAGGTGAGTTAGCTGTGGTCTTGCCGTGAGGCACCGTGGCCTGTCCATGTCAGAACATTTAGATTTTGTTTTTAGGTGGTAGGAAACCAGTAGAGGTTTTAAAGTGCAGAGTGACAGATAATTCCAGCAACGTAGAGGTCACACCAGAGGGGCAGGTGATACTGAACTCAGATGGAGGTGGGGAAAATGGCTGAGGAAATGCCAAAAATCAGGAAGTGTTTTCAAGATAAAATTGGAAGGAAGTGACTAATGGGAAAGGAATGAGGCATGAGTGATCAGCTAGTGAGTGAATTTGACCTCCTCAGTTGAGGTTTCTGCAAGCCTAGGTTCTGAAGCACAGCTTCTGACCTGTGAAGATGGGGTTGGTGGGAGCCACAGTTAGAGAGGTAGTTGAATTTGTGGACTGGAAAGAACAAACCTGTAAGAATCGAGAGAGCTAAAAGGGAAATGGAAGAATGAAAAACCCTGGGGAACACAACTTTTAGGGGTTAGGCAGAGAAGAAGGTCATAAGAAAATGTGACACCAAGACAGATCAGTGAGTGTGGTAGGACTAGGAGAATACTGCCAGGAACACAGAGTATGGGATTAACTGATGGCGGTCAGCAGTCTCCAAATCTTCAGAGAAGGCATTTGATCAGCAAGAGTGCTTTGATGATCTCTTTGCAAGGAGTTGCAGGAGATGCGTGATCAGGGAAGAAGCCAAATCGTAATGTAGTAAGAGAATGGGAGATGCAAAGTCTAGACCACTCTTTGGCAGTGAAGAGAAAAGGAGAAGGTAATGTTTTGAAGGTTTTGCGAGGCAGGAAGAAATTTGGCGAGAAGTACCGGGATGAAAGTCCAAGAGAGGAGGGATCAGTTGATG
Organism: Eschrichtius robustus; assembly: GCF_028021215.1. Lineage (NCBI taxonomy): Eukaryota > Metazoa > Chordata > Mammalia > Artiodactyla > Eschrichtiidae > Eschrichtius > Eschrichtius robustus. Next base: position 25,290,133 of record NC_090840.1, on the reverse strand, counting down.
GGGCAGGTTTTCAGAGAAGTATAACACAGGAGGAAGGATTCACCCTAGAAAACAGGAACGATCTGTCTTCATCTGAGGCAGGAAGGAGAGAGGTCAAGGTGGGTGCCCTTACATTTAGAAATGGATGAGACAGGAGTCAAGTGTTTAGGTCTGATGACTTCTTTCCTCTGACTAAGCTGGGAATTAGCATTTTAAATATCCCACGTTTTAGCCCTTTGAAAACATTATTAGTATACCAGATTTTCTTGTTACTTTCTTAGAAAAAGTATGGATGAAATGAGAAAGAATACTCAGGTTTGGTAAAGAAAACTTGTTTTCCTCCTGCAGATGGAATTTGGAATCGTATACAGTTGCATGGAGGATAAGATGTATACTGGCCGGAAAGGAAAAGGTGCCTTTTGTAATGGTCAAAAACTACAGGTTTCACGCCAAGAAGGTAGGTTTATCCTCTAATTTTTGGTGTGACTGATATTATATATTCGTATGCTATTGTTTTTGAATGTTAACCTGTAGAGCTCTCCAAGTGTTAACTGATTCATAAATTGTGTCTGTTTTCTCTGTACTTTTTAATTGTGACCACAATTTTGGATGTGGTAGTGGAAGCAGGGGAAGCAAGTGTGATGGAGCAGAAGACACTGGAGGCTTGCATTTTGTCAGGGGCTGGGGAGGAAGATGAGTAAAAATGACTCTCTGCCCTCATGGCATTCATGTTTTATTGCTTCAGCCACTGCATCTCAAATTCTTTGTAGAATTCCTTTGTTCTGATGCCATTGGGCCCAGTTATTAGTAAATTGAGGGGGAAAAGGCACTTCAAGTTGGGAATCATTAAAAATGAGGCATAAAACTATTATATATAGGATGCATAAACAACAAGGTTCTACTGTATAGCACAGGAAACTATATTCAGTATCCTGTGATAAGCCATAATGGAAAAGAATATGAAAAAGAATACATATATATGTATAACTGGATCACTTTGCTGTATAGCAGAAACTAACCCAACATTCAGTTATACATATATATATTCTTTTTCATATTCTTTTCCATTATGGTTTATCACAAGATATTGAATATAGTTCCCTGTGCTGTACAGTAAGCCTTGTTGTTTATGCATTCTGTATATAATAGTTTGCATCTGCTAGTCCCAAACTCCCAATCCTTCCATCCCCCTTGGCAACCACAAGTCTATTCTCTATATCTGAGTCTGTTTCTGTTTTGTAGATATGTTCATTTGTGTCATGTTTTAGATTCCACATATAAGTGATATCATGTGGTATCTTTCTCTTTCTGATTTACTTCGCTTAGTATCATAATCTCTAGGTCCATCCGTGTAGCTGCAAATGGCATTATTTCATTCTTTTTTATGGCTGAGTAATATTCCATTGTATGTATATACCACATCTTCTTTATCCATTAATCTGTTGATGGACATTTAGGTTGTTTCCGCTTCTTGGCTATTGTAAATAGTGCTGCCATGAACATAGGGATGCATGTATCTTTTCAAATTCTAGTTTTATCTGGATATATGCCCAGGAGTAGGATTGCTGGATCATACAGCAACTCCATTTTTAGTTTTTTGAGGAACCTCCATACTGTTTTCCATAATGGCTGCACCAATTTACATTTCTGCCAACAGTGCTACCATTTAATTTTAATTTTCGTCTTGTTTCAAATCTATATATAAATTATTTAATTTCTAAATTCCACTTTTAAAAAAAATGTGTAAGGTGTTTGCTCGTTTCCCACTAAATGTATCATGCATGCAGGCAGATTGGTTATATTCTGTATTTTTGAGGGGGTGGTCTAAGGAGCTAGACTCTTTTTGATGGTTATAAAAGTGATGATAAAATAACTAAAAGAGATAATAAATTGATAAGAATTTTAATATTTAAAGCCTTAGAAAGAAACAAATATGATACAACTAGGAAGAGGAATAAAAATATCCAATTTGTTCTGAGTTACAAGTGTCAAATTTTTTATCAGAATTCTTATTAATAAACTCTAATGATTATTTAAAACATTTTCTTTTAGATGTTACCAAATCACTCTTGGTGACAGAGCTGGGCTCTTCCAGAACACCAGAGACTGTGAGAATTATTCTTTCTAATATGGAAAGGCTTCTTTGCCTTCCCATCCATGGGTAAGCTCTTTTCACTTTCTACCTAAAGTTGAACATTCTATGTTAACATTACAGATAATTTGACATTCTAAGGAATGAATTTTTCTTTAGAAATGAAATTTTTAATTAATAGACATGGGATCAGTACCGTAATTCTAATTTTATAATGTAATTTTTAAAAGTTTTATTTGAAAATAATTTCAAATTTAACAAAATTTTCAGAAGTAAAAAACTACAAGAAACAGTAATATACAGTTTATCCAGATTCACCTATTGTTAACATTGTACCCTGTTTGCATTATCATTTTATCATTCCTTCTTTTCTCTGTCTCTCTCTCTCTCTCTCTCTCTCTCTCTGTGTATGTGTGTGTGTGTGTTTGTGTAAATATACTCCTTTTTTTCCCTGAACTATTTCATGGTAAATTATTTAGATCATGGCTCTTTACCCCTAAATACTTCAGTTTGTTATTTCCTGAGAATAAGGATGCTCTCTTTTATAACCACAGTACAATTATTGACTTCATGAATTTGCTCTTTATCTAGTCTACCATCCATACATATATAGCTTTGTCAGTTGATCTAATAATGTCTTTTATAGCATTTTTTTTCCTCCAGTGCAAGATTCAGTCTAGGGTCAGTATTATGTTTAGTTGCCATGTCTGTTTTGCCACCTTTAATCCAGAACATTTCCACAGCCTAAGTAATTACCCACCTCCTCTAAGTTTTCAAGTTATTTGCATAGAGGTACACAAGGTAGAATCTTATAGTTTATTTCTGGCCTCTCTGTATCAGTAGTTATTTCCCCCTTATCATTTCTTATTTTGTATATTTGTGCTTTCTTCTTCTTTTTAAAACATCTTGATTAAGTTACTTGGTGGTTTGTCTATTTTATGTTTTTTCAAAGAACCAGGATTTTGCTTATTAATCTGGTCTACTGTTTTTCTCCTCTGCTTTATTATTTTCATCATTGTGCTTTCTTTTTGTTCATTTTGTTGTTTCCTTTTTTTCTGTTCCTTTTTAAGTAGAGAATTTATTTTTATGCTTTGATTTTTATTGATGTAAGTATTTAGGCTATGAATTTTTATCTGATCACTGCTTTAAATGTATCCCATAGATTCTGATGTGTTTTCATTGCAATTATTTTTCACAAAATTTGTTACTTCTGTTTGTATTTCCCTTTTCACCCAAGAGTTGTGTTCTTAAATTTCCACGAGGAAATGACTTTTTGCTTTTATAATTTCATTTTTAATTTGCAGTTTTATTACATTGTAATAAATATATATTATGGAACTTTATGTCTTCTTTGTGCCCAGTATATGATCAGTTTTTGTGGAATTTCCATATGCACTGAAAAAAAAGTACATTCTGTATTGTACTTTGATGTTTGGACTTGAAATCTACTTTGACATCAGAATTGTGCCTGGTAAATCTTTGTCCACTCTTATTTTTAGTCCTTTTGAATCACTGAGTTTTAAGTGCATCTCTTGAAGGCAGCATAGAGTGGAGTTTTGCTTTATAATCAATTTGAAAATCTTTTTTCTTTTGATAAAAAAGTTAGGCTGGGCTTCCCTGGTGGCGCAGTGGTTGAGAATCTGCCTGCCAATGCAGGGGATACGGGTTCGAGCCCTGGTCTGGGAAGATCCCATGTGCCGCGGAGCGGCTGGGCCCGTGAGCCACAATTACTGAGCCTGCGCGCCTGGAGCCTGTGCTCCGCAACAAGAGAGGCCGCAATAGTGAGAGGCCCGCGCACCACGATGAAGAGTGGCCCCCGCTTGCCACAACTAGAGAAAGCCCTCGCACAGAAACGAAGACCCAACACAGCCATAAATAAATAAATAAAAACAAATACTTTAAAAAAAAAAAAAAAAAAAGAGTGAGCATATTTCTCTAAAAAAAAAAAAAAACAAAAAAGTTAGGCTTATTCATTTATTGATATGACCGTTTTGTTTGGTCTCAATTCTGTTGTATTATCTTACATTGTAATTACTTTGTATATTATGTTATAGTTACTGTATTTATTTGGTGTATCCTCTCTGCTTTTTTTCTTTTTAGAAATAGAAATTTATGAAAGGTTCAATTTTATTCTAATGGGTTTCTTTTATATTAAAACTCTTTATAATGCTCTTAATATTCTCTTTTCTTACTTGACCATTTACTCTCTGTAAAGGCTCCAGAACGTTTTGGCTTCTGCCTGTTGCCTATATAACATTCAGTGATTTTACTCTACTTTCCCCTTTTTCTCTCCCTTTTCATCCAGTTTTTTAAGTTGCGTTCTTTCTACTTTGTCAGACATATTATTATTACATATTCTTTCACCCACGGTCCCATCCTGTGGTCTTAGTTTTTGACTTTATAAAATGCTCACAGTCCTTCCATGAAATTTTCCTGGTGTCAAAAGTTCATAAATAACAGAATTAAAACCAGTGAATCACTGAAGTATGATTAGTAAAGGTTTATTGTTCACACACCAAAAAGACAGTTTGTAAACCAGGAACACCCTGACCAAAACATGAAATGAGGCTCAGGCATATATTGTTATAAAGCAGCTTATAAAGTGAGAAAGCAGTGACTATTTATTCTTCACAGTGTTTGGCTATGATAGAATTTTTTAAATGATAGGGAATTGATTAGTGGCTACCTCATATCAACCTTGAGAAACAACTTAAGTTTTGCTTGTCATTTCCAGAAGCATAAGCAAGAAATGACCCAGGTTGAGTTAGTTTTGCAAAATATGCTAAATTAAGCTTTGTTTGCATGACTAAACTGGTTTTGTCTGCTCAGGGAATTTTCAAGGCTGGTCTCTGTTTGTTTTTGATTTAACACCAATCACCTTTAGATTAGATGAAGCTCATCTCTTAGTAGATTCCTTGAGAAGGGCACATGCACACAGTATTCCATGAGATCTGGCACATTCCAAACAGTTTTTCTGTGGTCTTGAAACGTGAAGGGAAAGCTTGGCTGGATAGAACATCCTTAGTGAAAGAAAGTATAAAGTACATTTCTTTTTTTTTTTTTTTTAGAAATTTATTATTTATTTATTTATTTATTTATTGCTCCGTGGGCTTTCTCTAGTTGCGGTGAGTGGGGGCTACTCTTCGTTGCGGTGTGTGAGCTTCTCACTGCGGTGGCTTCTCTTGTTGCAGAGCACGGGCTCTAGGCGCGCGGGCTTCAGTAGTTGTGGCACGTGAGCTCTAGAGTGCAGGCTCAGTAGTTGTGGCACACAGGCTTAGTTGCTCCAAGGCATGTGAATCTTCCCGGATCACAGATCAAACCTATGTCCCCTGTGTTGGCAGACGGATTCTTAACCACTGCGCCACCAGGGAAGTCCTGAAGTATATTTCTTAAAAATGCTATTACAGGGCTTCCCTGGTGGCGCAGTGGTTAAGAATCTGCCTGCCAATGCAGGGCACACGGGTTTGAGCCCTGATCCAGGAAGATCCCACATGCCGTGGAGCAACTAAGCCCATGTGCCACAACTACTGAAGCCCACGTGCCTGGAGCCCCTGCTCCACAACAAGAGAAGCCACCGCAATGAGAAGCCTGTGCACTGCAACGAAGAGTAGCCCCCACTCACTGCAGCTAGAGAAAGCCCGTGCGCAGCAACGAAGACCCAACACAGCCAAAACTAAAATAAATAAATTAATTAAAAACCCAAATTAAAAAAAAAATGCTATTACACTGTTGCCTTGCTTTGTATGTTATGAGAAATCTGATGCCAATTTAATCTTATTGGCTTTTAAATTATTTCATGTTTTACTTGGAGGCTCTGAGAAAATTTTTTTTTCTTTTAATCTTCCATGGCTGACACTTTTATAAGGGTATATCTTGGAATTGCTCATTCGGGGATGTTGTCTCCCTATAACAGGTAGATTCATATCTTTTTTTTTTTTTTTTTTCCTGGAAAGTTTTCTTGAGTTTTAGTTTTAAATATTACTTCACTTCTGCTGTTTTCATTTTCTTCTTCAGAGACACCAGCAAGAACATTAAATCTTCTTTGCTTCTTCCCTTTTAACCACTTTCTCTCCAACCCGTTTTACTTCTTTCTTTTATTGCTTTTCCTCACTGCCCTTTATTAAGTTTTCATTTGCATCAGTTCTCTTTAGGGAACCTTGCGATTTAGTCTTCATTCCTGATAGAATTTTGTCTTTTTTCTCCCACTTCTTTTCTGAGTTCAGTTATCTCTTGTTTTATTTTTTCCTTGTTTTATTTTGTTTTGTTCATTTCTGTGCTTAATTTTTTGCAGAGACACTTTATGAGTCAAAAAAACCCCACTTTTATTAGCAATGTCTGATGTTTCAGAGTAGATTTGTGTGGATGTGTCTACTTTTTCTATTTCTGTTCACTTTGAGATCCGGGTTCCTGGTTTCAGAGCTCCTTATCCTGTCAGTTCTGCCCTTCTGTGTAGGTTCTGTTATGAATTTCTGTTAAGTGGTAGTGGGAGGTGAGGATTGGCATGTCTTGTTTCTCTTTCATTTCTCAGGATCTTTAATTTTTTCACTCTTAGCTCCTGCTTTTCCTTCACTTTGTCCCAAGAGATACCACCTCTTTTTATTTTAAATTGAAGTATAATTATATATTAATTATAAATGACATTTATGAGGCAAAGTAAATCATTATGGGTCAATTTCCTTTGTGTAATTTTTTGGGATTTGTTTAATGAAATGCACTGTATTTGTTTACTTTAATGATGTTTTCTGGTATCATGCTTTAGGGAATCATTTCTTCATAAATATAGCTACTATTTTTTGAGGCCCTTTTATATGCTAGGCCCTCTGCTAGGTGCTTTACGTATGTTGTTTCTAATCCCTGCAGCCATAGCCAAGGTAAGTTGGTGTCTCCATTTTGATGACAAGAAAGCTAAAACTTGAAGAAGGAACTTTTTCAAAATTATAGTTTTTAAGCAACTGAGCAGGGGAGCAAACTCAAATCTTTGTGATTCTGAAGATAGTCTTTTTTACTCTGTACCATCCTAGCTGTATAGGAGGAACAGACTAACATAGAATTCAGGACACAAATGCAAAATCTAGACCACAGCCTCAATTATTTGGTAATTAATAATATTTTGTAATATTTGTCCATAAAAGAATATGCTTTCTGATCAAAAGACCTCTTGACCGAGAGCCATTGATATACATCAAAAGTAGACAGAAGCATAGCCTATATGCTGTGCTGGAAGAACAATGCCTATAGCATTGTTCTTCCAGCCTAGGGTTCTATATTTGAATAGAATACCAAGAGATAATTTGTGAATGATCTTGGTATTTTCTTTCTATGACATGAGATATGAACTATCACATATCCCTTGAGAAAAGGAGGAAAATACACCATTATTTATAAACTAAAAAAAGCCACTAAAGTTAATTTGGGTTTATATATTTGGAAAGCAGTCAAACACCTATGGAAGTTTATTGAGGTTGCTAGTTCTTTCTTAAATTTGATATATAGTAAGAATATAGGCAGTAAAATGTATTTGAAATCAAGGGCATCATGTAATTCTGATCCTTTTTTAAAAAAAAAAAATTGCTTTGGCATGAAGGATGTACTCAGGTGTAATACTTTTTCTATTTTTAAGAAACAAAACAAATACCACATTAGTCATCAATTTCCCATTATTTCTTTTTTTTAAAATTTTAATTTAATTGGGGTATAGTTAATTTACAATGTTTTGTTAGTTCAGGTGTACAGCAAAGTGATTCAGTTATACATATACATATATTCATCCTTTTTTAGATTCTTTTCTCATATAGGTTATCCCAGAATATTGAGTAGAGTTTCCTGTGCTATACAGTAGGTCCTTGTTGGTTATCTGTCTTACATATAGTAGTGTGTGTATGTTCATCCCAGTGTGTGTATGTTCATCCCAAGCTCCTGATTTATCCCTCCCCCCTGTGTCTCCCCTTTGGTAACCATGGCTTGTTTTCTATATCTGTAAGTCTGTTTCTGTTTTGTAAGTAAGTTCATTTGTTCCATTTTTAAAAATTAGATTCCACATATCATATGCTATCACTCATATGTGGAATCCCCTTATTTCTTTAAAAATAAATAGTGAAGGAACTCAGTGAACAGACCTGACTGCTTTATTTTCAGAGGTTTAAACAGCTAAAAAAGAAGCTTGAGGAAAACCCATTTGAAAGTAGTAACTTACAGACATGATGACCTCTTTTTCGTAAACATTTCAGTGTGTATATTTTTGATAAAAGGGACATTCTCTAACATAACCACAATTACTAAAATCAGGCAATTAAGTTTGATACATTATCTAATATAGTGACTTAATTCGTATTTTGAAAGAATTCTAATCCAAGATCTAATCCAGGATCATACACTGTGTTTAGGTGCCATTTCTCATCAATTTCTTTTAATCTGGAGCAGTTGCTTAGTCTATCTTTTCTGACCTAGACATTTTTGAAAAACGTAGGGTAATTATTTTATAGTATGCCTGTTGATTTGAATTTGTTGGGTTTCCTCATGATTAGATTTGGGTTATGCATTTTGGGCAGGAATGCTACAGAAGTACTGTTATTTCCTTCTTAGTGCATTATATCAGGAGGCACGTGGTACCTTTTTGTCCCATTATTGAATACTAACTTTGATCACTTGGTAATGATCTTGCTATCTTTCCCATTGTAATTATTATGTATCTTATAGGGAGATACTTTGATACGTAAATATCATTCATCCACTCATTTTAGCATTTATTGTTGATTCTTTCCTGAATCAGTTATTATTATAATGGCTAATAAAGTAATGTCTGTACTTACCTTAACTTGATATATTTCCAAGGAAAAGCTACTGTGAGAAAGCAAACCTGAAATAATCTTTCCAGGCAGGCCTAGATCTAAGCAGAGCCCACCAGTGCTGTTATGTCTTTGGTCACGTGTACTGATGCCCATGCAGTTGGGGATGACCGGGAGTACATTTTCACCCTTCTACAAACTACGTGTATTGTGGGGCTCTTGTCCCTGGGTTTAGACCACAATGAATATACATGCATGCCATGATAGTAGAATTATAGCATTTTCTTCAGTTTTTTTCCCCAAAATATCCTTGTTTTAAAGTTTATATTACAAATGATTGTTTCATAAGGATTAGTTTTGTCATTTATATAGTGCATCATGACTGTTGCATCAGTCAACACTTAAAAGAAACTGAAGTTAAGGAGGAATGCCTTATTTGAAATAATTTCTTTTTCTATCTTATTTTTAAAATATTATTTGTTAGGATCCGAGGTGTTGGAACAGCAGCTCTTAATATGTGCCTTGTGGCAGCTGGAGTTGCAGATGCATATTATGAAATGGGAATTCACTGCTGGGATGTAGCAGGTGCTGGCATTATTGTGACTGAAGCTGGTGGAGTACTCTTGGATGTAACAGGTAAAATTATGGGATGGTAAAGCATTTTTCTTTCCGTATCTGTTGGACCTTCCTCTCTATATGGGTTTTTTCCTTTAATGTTTGGTACATATTATACCTCAGCTCTTAAGGCAAAAAAAGCCATGTAATTTTCTATGCAATCAAAATAACAAACATTGGGAGATAGAGGCAAGGATAAGAAGCTAATGGTAGCATGGGATTAATAATGATAAATGGCTTAGCCTCTTCAAATATGAGTATCAGGAACTCTTCAGAGGCTATAGAAAAAGTCTAGAAGGTCACTGAATCTGAGAATTGTACCAAGAGTTCTTTGAATGGTGACCATGGTGGTGGTTGAACATGGACTTCATCCACCATCACTTTCTGCCTTGAGCCTAGAGGGGCTGCATATTTCCTCTGTGCTGGTGGTGAGATTTTTAAAAGTAAGATTGAACCTGGGTTAAAATAATTCATCAGTGGTCTGGGAGAAAGGCAGCAAAGAATTAAGGAAATGGGAAGGAGAGTGGTGTGAAAATGCATTGGAGTCAGATTTTCTGTCCATAGATTCCCAAACATTAAAGAGGTAATAAGAGTAATAAAAAGAAGAAATAGAACACACAAAAGGTGAAATAGAGAAAAGATGACATTTTCCAGCCTAGTGTGATTGAGATACCAGTTCCCTCCACAACCGGTATTTACTATAAGAAGGTGCTTAGAAACTCATTTATGTATTATCAAAGCTTAAACATTATGGTTATGTGACAACATAGATCTTTTTAAAGATAGTCGAAGGTATTAAAATGTTATGATTGACCATAGTACATATTGCTATGCGAGTTTTATAGGAATTATTTTTGTACAGGATATAACCATGTTCCATATTTGATTTTAGGTGGACCATTTGATTTGATGTCACGAAGAATAATTGCTTCAAGCAATAAAACAATAGGAGAAAGGATAGCCAAAGAAATTCAGATAATACCTCTTCAAAGAGATGATGAAGATTAATTCTAACAGCTTCACACATTCAGTCACAGTTGCATCTCTCCAGGTTTGCTGGTGGTGTTACAAAATTCAGGACATCTGTTTCACTTGAATAATATGATTGGTTTAAATTGTCTTCGATGTCCAGATTAAAAATTGCAACTTGTTCTGTATTTTACTAAGAGTAGGTATGCAAGAATGGCTGAAATGTTTGTTTCGTTGTTTTAAAAATTTGTGCGTGTTAAGAATGTAGTTTGGGAAAAATATGCAGGCAGTTGATGAGACAGGTATCACATCAACTGAAATAGTCAATTAGCAATTTAGAGTTTCTAAGTATTTATGAGCCTCTGAAATTTTGACTGAACTATTTATGTGCGTGTGCATTCTTAATTAGAAAGTTAACTTTTTGGAAAAATTTTTTTCTTTAGTTCCAAAAACCATACTTAACTAAATTTGTAAGAAGTATATAATGAGTACTTCCTAGACCAAGGTTTCTTTCTTTGCAGAGAACCTTGTTTTATTCATCAGTGTAGCACCAAACATGGTACCTGTTAAATAGTAGGCAATCCAAAAATAAGCATTGAAAGAATGAATATTTTAAAGGTAGCAATTCCTAGTTGCTACATAAAGTAATGAGCTCATCATTCTGTAATTTTACTTCAGGTTTGGAAGTAGAAATTATCTAGTCATCCTTTTTATATTTCACATTACCATTCCTTTTAACATTTCACATTACTACGCCATTTCAATTAACTGTACCTATACCTCCTGATACATTTCAATTACTGTACCTCCTGATATCATTTATTATTGTGGGCATTTCTGCAGTTTATATGTTTTTCAAAACACTGCATTGCAGTATTTGTTTGGATTTCTTTAAAGTCCATATATAAAAGAGAAGAAACAGTTTCAGAAAAGCACTTTCATCAGGTATCTGATGTAACTAGGTACTGTATGACACTTTACTAAACTCAAAATTCATGTTTTCAAGATGTTCAGACTGATCTGGCTGAGCACAGGAACCTGGCAGATATACTGCATTGTTAATATTGAGCTATTTCTTTCTTCCCAAACTCCTTATTTACCTTTGTTGATTCTATTCAGCCTTTAAATATTCCTTAATAGTCTTTGGCTTCTCAAACTCAAAAAGAAAATTGTTCTGGTTCATAGATATTTTTAAAAGAATAACTTATTGCTTAGCCTTGTCCTTTGACACATGAACAGTATTAAGTTTTGTTATAGGCTCATGTGAGCCTTATATTTGATGAAAGGAGAAGTGCTTCTATAAAGTTTTCAAGACAGGATTTTTTTTTTTTTAATTGTCATACACATCTAATACATTAAATGTCTATGAACCTAAGATTTGAGTATTATAATTACTGTATTTGTACTGTTGGTCACATGCATCTCATACTGTATTATTCTAAGACAGGTTGTTTTGCAGTTAAATATATTGTGATTAAGAATATGATCATGAATAAAATTTTAAATAAAAAGTATATATATGTTATAGTCAGGGTTTATAGTCTTCCCAGATGTGTACACACACACACACACACATAAAATATACACAGTTGAACACCCCTCCTTTTTAAAATAAAAAATGAGCTCATTCTGTCATGTACTTATGTGTGAAGTGTTCTTTGGATTCAATTTGAGTTACTAGCTATTCCTAGAAATGATTTACAATGTCTGGGTCAGTAGTTTGCCTGTGATATATATCATTTTGACTCAGTTGTCCTTCATTTCAAGATCTAATCTAGAGCCTAAGATACAATGTTTAAAGAAAGAAAAAATAATCATTTCATATGATAGAAAAAGTCTAGAAGGTCACTGAATTGTTGTTTCCATTTGCTTCAAGTTCATAACCCCCTATCTTTACCCTGCCTCATTTGGAAAAATTAATTCTTTTGTTATCCAATTAATACATACACATAGTTCAAAATTTCAAATAATATACAGAGCTCAGAAGGAAAAGTGACATTTTCCTATCCCATTCCACCTCACCCCTAAGTTGATCTCCCCAAACTCTTTAAGTAGTTTCTTTTGGTATTTACCTCCATCTTAAAAAAAAAAAAAAAAAAAGAGAAACATATTCTGTTACATCTTTATTTATTGACTTTATTAATTATCTATTAACTTGCTATTATGGAAGATGAGGATTTTGTACTCTTAACTCCATGAATTACTTTTAGCTCCTCCTTTCTATTCTTCTAGTATAGTGATATCTATTATTTGTTGTTGTTAAATTTATATTCAGTGTTTAACTTAGGACTTTTATTCCCTGCTAACTAGTAGTGTGTTATGATTACATTTTCTTTCCTGTGCAACTTTTTGTTCTTTCTGAAATTGACAAGTTTCCCACAGGACTGTAAGTGCTCTTTGTTTTCCGTTTGTTCAACCATAGTCAGGTATTCTCTTCTATTAGTACTATTTTCTTTTCCTCTTGAAGACAGATCTTTTGGGGCCCTTTTCCTTTTCTTCTAGTCTGATTGGTTCCTGGCTAGATATGCTGTATGGCAGTCCTTCTGGGGCCTCCCTTTGCTTCTAGAAGATAGCAGAGGAGAATATCTTCCTGACCTTGGTAGACAAAGAACTGGTAAATAGGACACAAAAAGCATTATGCATAAAGGAAATTGATTAATTGGGCTACATTAATATTAGGAACTTCTACCATCAAAATATACCAGAGAGTCAGAGGGCAACCCACAGAGTTTGTAATACACCTGACAAAGTATATCCAGCATATATAAATAACTCCTACATATCAAGTTCCAACAAACCCCCAATGATACCAAGGGTTGATAAGGATGTGAAGCACCTAGCCGCCTCTATCACTCCAAAAGTTCTGCCCTTTTTTAAAATGTATTTATTTATTTATTTATTTATGGCTGTGTTGGGTCTTCGTTTCTGTGCGAGGGCTTTCTCTAGTTGTGGCAAGCGGGGGCCACTCTTCATCGCGGTGCGCGGGCCTCTCACTATCACGGCCTCTCCTGTTGCGGAGCACAGGCTCCAGACTCGCAAGCTCAGTAATTGTGGCTCACGGGCCCAGTTGCTCCGCGGCATGTGGGATCTTCCCAGACCAGGGCTCGAACCCATGTCCCCTGCATTGACAGGCAGGTTCTCAACCACTGCGCCACCAGGGAAACCTGGTTCTGCCCTTTTTGAAGTGGCCAGTGATGTCCTAATTTAAAGAAGAAAAATCTTTTATGCTATTAATTTACTTGACCTCTCTGTAGTTTTTAATCTCACCCGTTCTCTGTGTTTTTAAAATTACATTTGTCAAATTCTCCTCTGTCCACTTCTTGTCAGTCTTATTTGCTGAGTCTTCTTCCTCTGGTGAAGATACTGTGCTATGAGAGAGCCATTCTTGGTCCCGGCTTCTATCAAGTCACTCAGGAAACTCATTCATGTCCCTGACTTCAGCTGTCACAACCATTCTGCTGAGTCCCAAATCCAAATCTTAACTTAGTGCCCGCATTTCCCTTGTGAGTTCTTACCCTGATTCATCTCCGTCTCCTTGCTGGACGGCCCCTTCTGAATGCCCTCTACTTTTATCAGCTCAACATGTCTCTAACCAAACTAATTAATTTTCTGCTCATAATTTTCTGCTACTGTCCTATATACATTCCCTCCCTACCCCATCCTCTCAAATAAGAATCTGTTATATTTGATGTGTCCTTTCCACTAGTCTTCCATTCCACTTTGTCAAAACCAAGTTTTTCATAATATTCCCCTCTCCCCACCCCCCCCAATATTCCCATCGAATACTCCAGCCAAACAAACACTTGCTCTTCACTGGACTCCTGAGACTTTTCAGATAATATTCTTTCTGCCCAGTATTATTACAGTAATACTGATCACTTTTTTGACTGTAAAGATACCTCTAAGTCACAATGATTCCCCTTTCACTGGGACCTGCCCCCAACACACAGGGCTGTCCCTACTGTTACCATGTCTGTAGGTGATATGGTTCTGCCCCCTGATTAATTCATGAGATGACATCTGACCCAAGCAGGACAAGTGAAATTTGCTAGGGAATTGGGCATTTTGAACCCAGTTAGGAATAGGAATAGGACAGAAATTAGGAATGATTGGGAATAACTTATAAAGTTGAGGTCAGTACTGAATATGAAGTCACGCGCTTCTCAGGGAGTAGCTGACCCTCAGGCTGTGCTGGATATCAGCATTAAATCCCACAAATCTTCCAGCTTAAGAAGAATAGAAATAGGCCATATGTCACATGTTCTAATTTCCAGTATTCCATATGTTATATATTTATATCCCTTAGGTTGTTTATTCCCTTAAATAACTCACAAAAATATCCTTGATAATAAATATTGTTATTAATAGTTAGCATTTGTTGAGCACAATGTACCATAAATTATGCTAAGCACTTTTCATTCATGGTCATATTTAATTCTCACAATAACCCCAGGAGAGGTTATTATCCTCATTTTACTGAGGCACATAGATGTTATTTAATTAAACCAATTTTCCTGCTCAAGGCCATACAACTAAGTGGTGGAACTCATGTAGAGATACAGCTGAGTCCACAGTCTTAACCCACCACCCAGTGGTCCTCTCCCTGGCTGTACGTTAGAATCACCTGGGACATGAGTCTCACTGAGTGAATCTGACTCACTAGGTCTGGAGAGTGGCCTGGCCATCTGTATTTTTTAAAAATTCCCCAGGTGATTCTCAGGGTAGCGAGAATTGGGAACCGTTTGCTTCAGCGTACTGCTTCCCAGAAGTAACCGATTTTTTAGAAGCAGCCGACTCACCTGCCCACACATTCCCTCAGCTCCACAGACCTCAGAAGGTTTCATGATATAATTTGATGTCTTAAACTTGAAATGTTGCTTTGAGTCATCCCTCTGCCACCGAGTGAGCCAGATTTGAAAATTATTGTACCAGCCTTTTTTATTTCCACAAATTAACACTAGATGGCAAACTACACATGGGGAATCATCTTATGTTAAGCATTTTTATCTCTGAAACATTTGTTTTTTTTTTCCTTCAAATAACCTTATTAGCCAATATTTGAGTTTAATAATATAGTATTAAAACCAGGGGGATTTTTTTCATAAACTGAATTACTCTGTATTGTGGATCAACTCATATTCCCTTAAGCAAAACCATAGATACCCTAGATGTACACTATGGCCTTAATTTTAGTTATTTTTTCAGCTTCAGCTTTAAAAAGGGGTTCATTAATTATAAACGTATATAAAATGAAATATTCGCGAACACTTTTCTACCAATAGATTTTAATGTCCTGTCAAAAACTTGACTCATTAATTAAAACGTTTACTAATGTCCTACTTACGTTTCCCAGGAAGTTTGTGGAAAGCCAGCCCTGCAAAGCCGGGGTCACTTAGACAGTGTTATATGCCCGCTTTTCCTAATGGCTCCCTCATTTTCTTGGAATACAGTTTAAATTCCTAAGTATGAATTAGAAAACCATTCAAGATCTGGCCTGACTCTCCTGTTTTCTCAACTTTTTCACTCCCAGTCCCACATATAACATATATAGAGCTCAGACTAGATTTCTTTCATCTTCAGCAGCATATCTTCTTCTGTTTCATGAATGTTCACTACAAGCTGGGATTTGTTTGTTTGTTTCATAGCATTCTCTCCCACCTTCCATTTTGAAGCCCATCTCAACCCACCTTCACATGTTTAACTTCTACTTACATATTAGGTCTTAGCTTACATGTAACTTCCTCCAAGAAGCCTTCCCTGACCACTCAAGTATGGTTTTGTTTCCTCTCTTTATAGAGTTCTGCATTTCCTCATTCAGACTACGTACTTAGCACACCATGTTATAATTACCTCTTTTGTGTCTGTAAAGACCTCAGACACCATGGAGGCAGTCTTGGTTACTCTTGTATTCTCATCAGTGAGAGTCTCAGTGCTTGGCAAATACCAAGTCCTCTACAGGTATTTACTGAACAAGTGAGTGAGGTCTCAATATCTAATAACACCCTTATGCCATTTTGTACCCAGGTTTGAGAGCAGTAACTTTTATGCACACCTGCAAATAACAAATTGTCTAAAACCAGCTCAAATTGTCCCTTTCCTAGAAAAACAAAAGACCATCCCATCTAGTTATTGATTTATTTAAAAAACAAGACAAAACAAATCATCTAGAAAGCACCCCCAAAGTCTTGCAGATTTACTTCAGATTCGAGGTGACAGGATGTGAGATGTGGAAAATAAAATGTATGTCTCTTTTGCTACAAAATTGGAAGGAACAAAACTTTACATGATCATGCAAAGTTTATGTGTATAGAGAATTTCACCACATTGAGAACTTTTGATGATTTGGTTCCAGTAAAAAAACAGACTTAGGTCTTCACAAAAAGCAATTTCCATAATAAGGAGGAGCTAGCTTCCTTCCATCCCCCTCCCTCTGCCTCCTCCCTCAATCAGAATTCAAGCCCTGAGGATAATGTAATTTCTCAAGAATAAATTCTGAAGATAACTAGATAACATTTCTTCTAAACCAAAGGAAGCAAGAATATACAGTGGAGAAAAGACGGTCTTTTTAATAAGTGGTGCTGGGAAAACTGAACAGCTACATGTAAAAGAATGAGATTAGAACATTCTCTAACACCATACACAAAAATAATCTCAAAATGGATTAAAGACCTAAATGTAAGACGGGATACTATAAAACTCCTAGAGGAAAAGATAGGCAGAACTCTCTTTGACATAAATCAAAGCAATATTTTTATGGATCTGTCTTCTCAAGTAAAGAAAATAAAAGCAAAAATAAACAAATGGGACCTAATTAAACTTAAAAGCTTTTGCACAGCAAAAGGAACCATGGACAAAATGAAAAGACAACCTACTGAGTGGGAGAAGATATCTGCAAATGATACGATCGATAAGGGATTAATATCCAACATACATAAACAGTTCGTAAAACTAAACATCAAAAAATCAAACAACCTGATTAAAAAATGGGTAGAAGAACCGAATAGACATTTTTCCAAAGAGGAAATGTAGATGACCAACATGTGCATGAAAAGATTATAAACATCACTAAGCATCAGGGAAATGCAAATCAAAACAACAATGAGATACGACTTCACACCTGTCAGAATGGCTATCATCAAAAAGAACACAAATGTTAGCGAGGATGTGGAGAAAAGGGAACATTCCTACACTGCTGGTGGGAATGCAAATTGATGCAGCCACTGTGGAAAACAGTATTGAGGTTTCTCAAAAAACTGAAAATAGAACTGCCATTTGATCCAGCAATTCTACTCCTGGGTATATATCCAAAAAAAAAAAAAAAAAAAAAAACCCAAAACACTAATTTGAAAAGATACATGCACCCCTCTGTTCATAGAAGCATTATTTACAAATGCCAAGATAGGGAAGTGTCCATCAACAGATGAATGGATAGAGAAGAAGTTGTATATAAATACAATGGAATACTATTCAGCCATAAAAAAGAATAAACTTTTGCCATTTGCAGCAACATGGATGGACTTGGAGAGCATTATGCTAGGTGAAATAAGTCAGACAGAGAAAGACAAATGCTGTATGATATCACTTATATGTGGAATCTAAAAATACAACAAACTAGTGAAGATAACAAAAAAGAAGCAGACTTACAGATATAGAGAACAAACTAGTGGACACCAGTGGGGAGGGGGGAGGGGCAATATACGGGGGGAGTGGGAGGCACAAATTATTGGGTGTAAGATAGGCTCAAGGATGTATTGTGCAACATGGGGAATATAGCCAATATTTTATAATAACTATAAATGGAGAGTAACTTTTAAAAATTGTATAAAAATAATTTTTTAAAAAATTTAAATGGAATAATAATAATACTTAGTTAATGGGGTTATTATGAAGTTAAATGAGATAATGGATGTTGAAGGCCTAGCACAGCATTTGATGCAGCTGATTTTTTAATAAAGTAATTTCCTTCATTGTGAAAAAAGAAAAATAATGTAGGTAAACCTCAATGCTGACATAGCCCTGAGACTTGTATGCTTTGCTGACATATTTACTAAGGGAGTTGATTTTTGACTTCGTATAAAGATAATAGTATTGAGTAGATATAAAATCCTTTTTAGTTCCTATCCTGGGTTAAGCAAAACTGGCAAAAATAAAGTTCCTGCAGAATGTTGTTATTTTTTTTGCCCCCTCTTTACCAAATCTCAATGTAATTACTTTCACATAACTATATGCAATTTATTTTGAAGGTTATTATAAGCAACTGTCTGTGGGCGTCTAAAACTCATCTTAAATCCCTGTAAGAATGTTCGTTGCATTTCTCAAGGTTCTCCTTGTCATTCCCTGGAAGAAAGTTCTGTATGATCTTTATATATATATATATATAAAAGATTGTTCTCCTGAGAACTTGGATTGCTTTTATCTGAGAGATCAATAGGAATGTGCTAAGATTATAAATTCCATGATCTTACCTCAGATCAGCAGAATTTGAAGTTCTGTTGTTGGGGCCTGAGTGATTCTAGTTTTATAACGTCTTCAGGTAACTCAGGTACTCAGAAAAGTGTGGGAATCCCTCTTATAGACAAGATTTATATAATTGACTAGATTTCTCTTCAAACTTGGCCACTGGAAAGCTGAAAGACACATTTATGGTGCACTGGTAGCAGGTGTGTAGATTATTATATTATGCTTTTTAATTCTTTTCCTGTCTCCCTGTGTTCTCATCTTTGGTTTGTTTTTAATTTCTTCTTTCACCTCACTTCTAATTTAAATTCTTGTCATGTTACATATTCACATATGCCATCTTAAATCCTTTTTGGAATATGATAAGAAACAGATATGTAGATAGCCACACAAATATATAAATAATTATTACACTCAGGTTCTGTCAAGAAAAGTATTGCAGTTGGTACACAGATTAAGCACCCTTGGCTGATCTGGAGAAAGCCATGCGCACGTGTGTGTGTGTGTGTGTGTGTGTGTGTGTGTGCTTGCATGTACGCTCACTCATGCTGAGAGAAATGGGAGAGGAGGTCGTGCGTGTGCATTACAGAACTATTGTACATCTGTTTAAAAATCAGTAAATGATTTTTCAATTTTTCTGTCAAAAAGCAACTATATTTCCTGGTTGCTCTTCATTAAACTCATGGTACATGTACCAGCTAGAAAACTCACATCTGAAACAATGACATGGATGTTTTGCTGGGACTGACCCTTTCCCTCCATTGTGCTCTTTTTTGCTTGGCCCCAAACCCTTCCACCTTAATCCCTGTCTCGTCTTCCATTACTTGCTAGCTAATTCCCATGAAAGCATTAATTTATAGGAGCTTTAGAGAGTGATTCTTAGAATTAGTAAAGGGGACCCACAGATTGTTTTGCCGTGTTTCACTAAGGGAAAATACACTCTCTGCCTTTCTATCTTTACTACAACCACCAAGCCTTTGAGAATCACTACAGATGGAATTAAGCCTGGCAATTATACCACATGGGTAACTGTCTGCTTTATTTATCTGGATGACTGGTCATGTGTCTGCAGCTGAGAGAACCAGACATTCCTCTCTTGTTTTACTCTCCTCAATCATTCCCAGGAGGAAGCTCCAAGCGCTAGTGAGACCACAGTTTGAGACATATCAGCTAAATGACATCAGGGAGCCAATGGGGTGATGCGGCCTGACACCAGCTCTCTGCCTTAGAAACCAAACTTAGGGCTCTCAGGCTTCACTGTATTTGCTGGGTTTTCACTTTTTGCATATCTACTTATCACACGGCTCCATCTGTTGTGAAACATAAGTGACTGCTAGGCTTCACCATACCAAGATCAGCTTTATAATAATTGGGTCATGTTGGTTCAGCTGAAAACCCTAGAGTCTGATAAATCTAATTGGGAAATATTCTTCAGGGCTCTGTAGGTCAACACAATACTTGTCAAGCTGCTACTAAATTTTGAGATAAGTATTAAGCACAGGGATCCACCTAAAGACAAGGTCCTACTTCAGCTCAACCAACGTTCTGAGCACCTAGTTTGTGAAGGGTATGGGCTAGGCATTACAGGGATCTGGAGATGGGAAAACTGATAATTAGAGTTGATAACAAGAGCCAACATTTAGTGAGCACCTGGTAGTTAATATACGTAATTTAATTGCATTTGAAAAAGTTGAGCATAACTCACTTCTTACAAATAAGATAAAAGGATAAGAATAAGGATGAGGAATGGATAAGGAACTTACCCAAGGCTATTTAGATACGTGTTGGAGCTGGGATGCAAAGCTGCTGTTTTTTCCCAACTATGGTGCCACCTCCAGCACAGAGTGCAGTAAGTGTGTGTGTGTGTGTGTGTGTGTGTGTGTGTGTGTGTGTGTCTCATAAGATATGTAAATCAATAACTATAATACCAAGAAGAAGAAAATAAAGAAAGTGTGATGGAAGAAAGACCAACAATGTGCTATAAAGATTTGGAGGAAAGAATTCTGTTAGGAGGAATTGGAAAATTGACTTTTGAATTGAGTTAAAGCCCTTAAGGAATGGATGGAATTGGGAAAGATGGCGTTGACACTGGCATACCATGAAGAAGAATCAACCTGAGCAAACACCTGGAGACAGGAAAAGCCTGGTTAGTTTAGAGAAGGGTGAGAACTCCCATTTAGTGAGCATCTCAGGTAAGTCCAAGGGCCCATCAGGAGGACAACATTGTGGAGGGCACTGGATGCCTGGCCAGGATGAGGAATTTCTCTTAAATTTGCTAATGGACTCTCAAGGTTGTTGGGCAGCAGAGAGATTGACAACAGTTGCACGTAAGAAAATGAATAGCAGATTGCAGACAGGAGTGGTATTTAGAAAGCATGAAGGACAGTTAAAAGAGTTTTAGAGAAGTCCAAGAAAGAATGAGGGTGACTTGGCTGTGGGCATCAGGAACTCACAGGAGGGGGACAAATCCAAAACCCATTGTAGAGATATCTTCAGGACTCTGGCAATGATTAGAAAGATTAGGAGCAGATTTGGGGAGAAGTTCAGTTTGGGACATGTTGAGCTTCAAGCAAAAGTAGGAAATCTAGGTAGAGATGCTTCGAGGGCACTTGGCATAGCTACCCAGAGTTTGGAAAGAGAGGATTAGTAAAACATGAGAGATTTTGGCAGAGAGGTGATAGTAGACACTATAGGAGAATAGGTGATTGCAGAAAGGCATAAGGAAGAGATGGGAGATAAAGATCCTCATCAGAGGATCTTCGAAGAGTGTGGGTCCATTCATTTGGAGATAGATTTATCAGGAAAGTTGATAGATGTAAAATAAAAACAGTGATGAAGAGCAATTTAATCCCATCAGAAACTAGTATCTTGACCTCTCAAAATATGATAGTGGTTATCAACTATAAACACAATCTGACTATGGAGAAAAAAATCTAGGTGCAGTGAGAGAAGAGCTGTATAGAATCAACAAGCAAACTTACCTTTACTTGTTACTGAATGCAGGTCCATGTGCCTGATGCACAGTGAGGCCAAACAAACCTAAATATTGTTGGAGTTTGGAACAGAGAAAGATTTATTGCAGGGCTGAGCAAGGAGAATGGGTAGTTTGTGCTTTAAAACAAAAAAACAAAAAAAAAAAAACTCCCCAAGGGTTTTATTTATTTTTTTAATTTATTTGTCTGCGGCGGGATCTTCATTGCCACTTTTGGGATCTTTGCTGCCACATGTGAGATCTTTTAGTTGCAGCATGGGAACTCTTAGTTGTGGCATAGGAACTCTTAGTTGTGGAAGGTGGGATCTCGTTCCCTGACCAGGGATCAAACCGGGCCCCCTGCATTGAGAGTGTGGAGTCTTAGCCACTGGGCCACAAGGGAAGTCCCTCCCCAAGGGTTTTAGCAAAGCACTTTTAAAGGCAAGGTGAGGGAGGGGCATCCCCAATTAGCTCCTGCACAATTCTCTGATTGGTTGATGGTGATCAATCCTTAGGTGGCAGAAGGTCTGGGGGCTACATGCTCATGATCATCAAGTAGTTAATTTCTTCCCTTTGGTGGGGTTTTTAGCATCTATAAAACTCAGGAAATATACATCAGATGCTATTATCTAGGAACTTCAGAGGAGCTAAAGCAGAGGATATGGGGGATGGGTCTGTCCTGGGAAGGCCCCATAGGGTCCTGCTTGGCTACATACAGAACTCCACACATGCAAAAGACTTAACAAGGAGGAAAGAACCACCCCCATGACTTTAGAAAAGATTGGATGACAGCCTAGGCCTCTTGATTTGTGATATTCAGGATTCCCCTGGGTTGGTTTTTGTTGTTGTTGTTTGAATAACTGTCAGCCTGAAGTCACCTCTTTTCAGCCTTCTCCTTTCAGTTTGTTTTACTATGACTTGTGTAATAGGAGCAGACACAGGCAATTCCTCTGTAAAATACAAAGTTAAGGGGGAGGCTGAGACAGATCCACCCTTTTTCCTGCTTGCCCCAGCCCTGGATCCTGCTTCATTACCGAGTAATTACCTGGGCAGTGCTACAACCTGAGTGAACATTTATTCAAGCCAGAAGCACTTCAAATGGCAAAAGTATTCTTTCAATATTTACCGCTCTGCCATGGGCAGCTTAGGCCAGAATGCTGCTAATGACTTTCACACACACAAAGGTTAATAGATTTGAATGATAGCTATCATGTTCTGTAGTCACTTGGTGAGTGGCAAATACTGCTACAGGGCATTTAATGATTGAGGCTGTAACTACTATAAAATAACAAAATAACATCGTGGAAATCGAACCCTTTATATAGGCATTAGGTCCCACTCACAGCAGCACGTGAGAAAGGGCAGCTCACCTCTGTCCATCCTCTGCTCTCTACCCGCAAAGCATGAATGGCTCTTTAAGGAAATCCATTTAGCCCAGAGAGAATATTGCTTTGGCTTCTTCCTGTTTCCTCTAGTTGTAAAATTCAGGAGAGGCAGCAAGTGAGAATCTGTTTCAAGATTTTAACTCTTCTAAAGAATCAGATCTTGTTCATTGTAGATTTGGTTTTCTTTACCTACTCTTTAAGAAAATGGAAAGGATGTATAACTCTAAAGTAATTCAATTGAGCCAACCAGTAAGGGGTTGAGGAGAAGGATTTTGGAGTTCATTAGTCCCTGAGTTTAATTTTTGCTCGCTGATTTCATTATCACTAAACCATTAAACCAAGTTACTCTGGAGGACCAACTGTGGCAGGCTGTAGGTGCTGGGTTATGAGGATGAACAAGCAGGCACAGTGCCTGCTCAGGGAACATACATGTTAGTCGGAGAAGACAGGCAATTTAAAAAAATGTCATGATGAAAATCAAAACAGCCACTAGGTTCAAAGTTCCCAGGTGGTCTGGTCAGGGAAGCTCTGAGGTACTGTGTAACTCTTGCTCTCTGAGTGATGCTGGCAAATTTCTTAGCTTCTCAGTTTCCTCATAGGGTTTTGGGGAGGATTCAGTTAAATAATATTTGCAAATCACTAAGTACGTAAGTCTGGCATGTAGGAAGCACACACACAATGAACATTACCTAATATTATTTTAAGCTCCTCAGTGACAGAATTTTGAATCATTTTGTTCATTTACGGTTGTATCCCCAGTACCTAGAGCTGTGCTTGACACATGGTAGGCACTTAATAAATATTTGTTGGCTGAATGACTTTAATGATGAAGAGAATCATAATGGGAAAAAATGACAACAGTGGAGATAAAATTAAACTACAAAAAGGATGCATAGGCTGCTTGATTGAGCCTTGGTAAATTGAATGTAACAAAGTGTAGCTTCTCAGGGAGAAACTAAGCCTAAAAGCAGAGTTAGTGGTCAGAAATTGAAATCCTAACTAATCCTCAAATCAAGAAATCAAATACTTCCTTCTCTCCTTTACCCACTAGAGGGAGTGTATTACTCCCCACAAGTCATCCTTTGCCAAGCACATCTGACCCTGAAGCCCTTTAAGATGATAAGTTAATGGAACAATTAGAGCTGATGCTACAGCCTGTACGTTTTGATTTAACTAGATAGTTACAAAAAAAGGTCTCAGATCAAATCACATGGTAGCCAAAAGAAATGATCAAACTCAGAAGAAAAGAAAATCAAAGGAAATAATTTTTATTTCATTGACTGCAAAAAGAATAAAATCCTTAGTAACAGGCTGTGTATCTGCTCAGTTTTAAATCTTTAGGCACCCATATTACGATGCTCTAAAAATCATTATGCAAATGTTATTACTTGATTTTTTTAGAAATCAGTTTGCCAATGTTCTTTTTTTTTTCACATTTTCTTGCATGCTTGATTCAGATAGTTTGTGAATCATAATATCTTGCTTCTCATGAAAACTTTCTCTCTCATATTCATGGATGGAGTCTGTAAAGTATGAATGGTCACTATGAAATCAGTGTTGAACATATGTTGAAATGGTGAGACAAGCAGCATAAGTAGAGCAGTAATCCTCTCACAGAGCCTGGTAATCCTCTGACCCTGGGGGGCGAGGAGAGCTGCCTCTGTACAATGTGCGGGTGAAAGTCCCAGGGTCCTGCCTCAGGTGACTGCTATGTGACTTCCTGGAACTCTCTGGTATGACACACTGTTGCTTAAATGAAGATGATTTTATTATAAAAAGAACAATTTTTGAAATGCCTTTGGCATTTTATATGTCTAAATAGAATGTTGTCTGGAATTTTTCATGTTGTTTAAAATTTCAGAAACTCAAAGTTATGAACAAAAGTCATTCTATGGTTCCAATTCCAAATTCAAGGAGGCACCTCTGTTAAAGTCATCTGCCTCCCGAAAGGCTAACAAGAGAGACCCCAGTTGGACCTGGCTTTCTTGTTAAGGTTTGATGACTGGGAGAGGGGAGAAGGCAGCCTGTCTTAGAAAGTGCAGTTTGCAGAGAAAGTGGGATGTTTTGCTTCCCAGAGCCCAAAGAGATGGAGGTGTCATGAGAATCCTCATAAGGCTTGGCGCTGTCTGAAAAAAAGAGAATGGACACTTTTCCCCTTAATTAGATATCTTCTTAGGGACTTGTTGATCGGTCCCATTCTCCTTACGCAGGGGGAAGGTCATTGGAGTGACCTGGCATTTAACACCCTGGGCCAATGATGCAACCTCCTTGTTTTCTCATTGACAAAACCAAGGGGTGACTCTATGAGCCTTTTACCTCCTCTACATAGTAAGAAAAAGACTTGGGGCTTCCCTGGTGGCGAAGTGGTTAGGAATCCGCCTGCCAATGCAGGGGGACACGGGTTCGTGCCCCGGCCGGGAAGATCCCACATGCCGCGGAGCGGCTAGGCCCGTGAGCCACAACTACTGAGCCTGCGTGTCTGGAGCCTGTGCTCCGCAACGGGAGAGGCCACGACATTGAGAGGCCCACGCACCGCGATGAAGAGCGGCCCCCACTCGCCACAACTGGAGAAAGCCCTTGCACGGAAACGAAGACCCAATACAGCCAAAAATAATAAATAATAAAAAAATAATACTAATAAATAACAGTGTGTGTGTATCTATAAGTGGTTAATTGTACAAAGTTCTATACTTAAAAAAAAAAAAAAAAAAAGACTTGTAGGACTCATTATCCTGAGATGTGGACCAAGGTGGAAATCAAAATAGTTCAAAATATGTTCAGTGGACTCATGGCTAACAGATGGGAGTGTAAAGAATAACGCAGACAGAGATGGAGAAGCGTCCGCAGAAACCTGTGTTGGAAGTGAGCCGGTTTCAGGGCAGCTAGTTTGAGGAGAGACAGCTTGTAGTAAAGTTAAAGGGACGCATACTGGGGGCGGGGGTGGGCTAAGGCTTTACAATCGTCGATTTTATAATTATATTTGAAAGCGATTCCTTTGGGATCTGAGAAAAGAAAGCACACAGGAAGGCTCAGGAGAGAGAGAAACAGTTGACACATTTGAGAACCAAGTAGCAAAATGGGGTTGACAGTTGAGAGGTCAAAATTAAAATGTTAGCAGGTGTATTCTCCCTCTGGAGGCTCCGGGGATAACCTGTTCCTTGCCTCTTGCAGCTTCTGGTGGCATTCTGGTGGCTTCTGCTGGCATTCCTTGGCTTGGTGCCATATCACTCTAATCTCTGCCTCTGTCTTCACGTCACCTCTCCTTTGTGTGTGTGGAACTCTCCCTCTGCCTCTTCTCTTACAAGAACACTTGCGATGGCATTTAGCGCCCGCTCCGATAACCCAGGATAGTCGCCCCATCTCAAGGTCCTGAATCGTGTTGGCAGAGACCTTTTTTTCCTGACTCCTGAGTGAGGGTGCGTGTGTGTGTGGATAAGTATCTTTTGCTCTTCAGTCAGTGTTTAGCTGACTGAGTCTTCTTGGGGCTCTAGACCCCCTTCTCAGAAGTGGAGAAGAATGGCCCTCGGCTGTCACACTATCGTTGATGACCACTAACCATCTGTGTGCCTCAGTCTGCCACCTCAGGCCTGTCCCTCGGGTTCCCCTGCCTCGTGGTGCCATCACTTGTGCGGTGACCTTGAAGTCACAGCTAACCGCTTACTCTCGAATCAACAGCCAAACTTCTCTGATTCTCAGTTGTGTGAACCCCAAAGTACACAGCAGCACAGAACCCAGCCCGAAGGGTCCCTTAACAGCATGAGTGCTTTCTTTGGGTGCTGGACCCTTGATCGCTGAGGTTCTCTGGTGCCAGAAAGTCTGCAGGACCTCAGGATCCTCTGCCCCAGAAGCTGATGTGCTCCTCTGGTAAACAATCATCCTTATCTCAGACATGGGGTTGGCTGCTTATCAGGCAGTTCGTTCACTGCCCTCAATCAGGAAAACAACCGCTCATCTGCCAGGCCCTAGGAAAATTACTGAACTGTTTAAGACGGCAAAATCAATAGCCAAGAACTCTGTAGCTTGACCTTGGAATTATTACGATGACTGAAGACTCAGCCCACGGGGAAGACAATTGTGGAGTGAGTTCAATCATAAACACGCCAGGCCTGGAGGAAGAAAAGGGCAGGGCCCACACAAACACGGTTTTCTCTGGTGAGTCTGGACATGCCCAGCTTCTGAGGCTCCAGAATGAGAGCTGATCCAACCGAAGCAGGTACTTTGATGTTGAATTCCCAGACTCTGGTACTGAAGGTCTTCATTCCTGCACTCCCTTTCCTTGTTTGCTCACATTCTAACCAAGTCTCTAGATCATTGTCTACGTGACAGTATGATGTACACACATTCATGATGAAGATGAAGAAATATACATTTTACAATGAGAAAAACTACAAAGTGGCCATTTTGGATATGAATAATCTTCGCGTGACATATTTCTTAGGGAAGATTTGGGGCCAGTACACTGATGTTTTGTTGACTTGTTTACATAGTTCCTAGTTTATTCCATGAGCCCAACCCAACCTCATTTACTTTGCTATTTGGTGTGGTTTGGGAGCTTGAGCCTTGGGTGGAAGTGAAGTTACATGTTCTAGTCCAATCTACTTTAGATGATAATCTCTAACCCCCGAAATGCCACAAACTCTTTTTTGTTTAGTTCCCCCTGTAATATACATGGTACAGTAAATTAATGACGAGGATCTGAAAATGGAAAGGATCATGGCTACAGGAAGGGCTTAGAATCATTTGAGAGAAAAGAGTAAAATGAATGCAAGATATTCCTATTATTCTACATATTCATCATATGAGTTATAAGCTTAAAGGTTGGTTAATGAAATCATATTATGTGTTCTAAAAAATAGTAAAAACTACATTTTTACTGCAAAGAAAAATACATATGAGAAAAATACATGGAAAAATGTATGGTTCCCATAATAATTAAAGAACAGTTTTTTTCTCTTCTATGAAAAGCTAACTTTTTGACATATTTAGAGCATAAATAAGTAAAGGGAATTTGTTTGCTTTTGAAAGTGAATTAATACATAGTTTGTCTATTTTCCCTATTCTCCCAATAAGTGAAAGCCTCTGTAAGTCTTTATTGGTTCCTGATCTCTTCTCCCCTTTATGAACAACTTAACCTCTTTCTCCCCCTTCTACTATCACACAGTATTTGTATTTCACCCTAGAGTTTCGGAGCTCGAGTTCTGGACTCAATCTCTGGATTCAAATTCTGGATCTACTCTTCTTAGTCATATGATCTTGGGCAAGTTTCTTAACCTCTCTGGACTTTGGTTCCTTCACTTGTAAAGTGGGTATAATAATAGTATATACCTTAAAATGTTGTAGTAAATTAGTGCTGGGTTCATAGAAAGCTCTCAATAAGTGTAAGCTAGTAGCATTACTTTCTTTTAATATATGATATATTGTTTCTTGTATTAGACTGATTTATGTTTGTGTCCATCTCTCCCACTAACTTGTGAGTTCCTGAAGAAGACATGGGACTATCCTCTTCACCTTTATGCGTCTCCCAGGTGCCCTAGCACAGAGCATTATACACAGTAGATATCTAATAAGTGTTTGTAGAATTGAATTATCTCAGGCATTTGGAAAATCTACGCACATACTCTGATGTTTCAAATTAACATTCAGAAATTCAGTATATTGCAGAAGCCAATTCTAAAGGGAAAATGTCTCCTTAAAGACCACGCTTGAATCATTTCTCCCTCCTACTGTCTACAGGCTCAAGCTTAAATCAGGCCTCTTACCTGCTGTTTGCATTGGGTCTCCAGACATGTCAGTGGGCTTGCTCATCAGCCCTGCCTTATACCACTGATAATGTCAGAGCTGATTCTCCCCTTGAGACTTATATCAGATCATGTCTTCCTGTGGGATGTATGGAATATTCCAAAGCAGCCCTCCACTTCGGTTCTTATAGTTAAACAGCTCTCAACTCTCTTAGGACCCAGTGTCTATCTAATGTGAAGTGGGATTTGCAAAGTTGAAATCTCATGAGTCCCATTCTACTTATCCTATAAACAAATAATAAATGTATAATACCATTTAATATAAAAGCTCACACAGCTTTTTTTTTTTTTTGAAACTGTGCAGTTCAACTTTTTATTTTAATAAAATCAGAATATGCACAGCACATGCAGTGCTAGCATCTAAACTAATACAATAAGCAATTACTAAAGCTACAGTGACTTGAGGTTCAATCTTCACATTCAGCAAGTTTAAATCCACTCTTATGTGATTTTTGAAACCTTATAACTGAAAATATTGCTTGCTGATAAAACTTGCTCAAATGCTATCACTGAATGTACAAGTCACTGATTAAAAGCCGCCCATTTTAAGCAGTAACCTTTGCTAAGAGATATGTTTTTTTAAGGGTCTCCTCTGGAGGCATCTGGCTGAAACCTCTGAGCAGCTGGGGCAGGTAAAGGTGGGCATGTGTAGTGACAGTGGATCTGCTGCATAACTCTTGGATCTAAGAAATGTCACATTTCCTTATTTGTTCAAAATCAAATCAAATCTGGTTGTGAGCTTTATCTCCCCAATCTCAGTCAGGATTGGGGGAATTCCTTCCATTTCCTGAGGGTCAAGAAGGGGGTGTTTCCACGGTTAAGGACAGTAGGGAATAGAAATTTTGGACCATAGTTGAAGTCCTCCTTGCTCAAGTCCTGCAGGTGGGCAGCTGCAGCCCCTCCAGGTTGAGTGGAGCTGTAAGAGCCCTTCAGAGCCGGCTCTCCTCCGAGCCTGCTACCCAGCCTTCACCTTGTGGGTGCCTCCACTAGAGCTCAGTGAACCTACTCAGCAGGAGACTGTGGACTTCTTCTACTCTTGAATACCAGCCCCTTCTCAATCTGTCTCAGCCCGTCAACCTCCTCTTGCCCTGGTTTTAGAGGTTTGCTTTCAGGCCATGCAGTTAAGACAAAGTGTTCTTGCAAATATATTCTCCCATTCAGTAGGTTGCCTTTTGGTTTCATTGACAGTTTCCTTCGCTGTGTTTCACTGTGTTGTACACCTGCAACTAATACAATATTGTAAGTCAACTATAATTCATTTTAAAAAAGACCTCTTATTTCTTCCCAATGACAGAAGCTTCCAAGATGAAACTGCTTGGATAAAAAGTTAAGGAAGAGAGAAAAAATTTCTCACTCTGTCCTGAGTCTTACACAGTAGAAAGAATAAGATAGAGTTTGATACCTCTGTAAACTATTTTGCTATGTATTTGACTAAAGCCCTTTGCCTCACTACAGCTTCTTTTTCAACCCAAACTCAGAAATGTAGGCAGAAAGGCCTGCTGCGAATAGCCAAATGGGCAGGGTAGGTGTCATCGGCTGGACTTGGGCCCAGTGTGTGGCTGAAAGGAGTTGACAGAACCTTGCTTTGTTTGGACAATGGAAACCTCCAAGGGACTAGATTGGGACCAGTATCTTGATTCTCATTGGGGAAGTATGTGCTTTTTCCATGGAAAGCATCCTAAAAGACAACCAAGGAAGACCAGATTCTGGTCCTTCTTATCTTTGTTGTGATAAGCCTGCATTTTAGCCAATATTACATGTGTGTCTGCTCTATATAGAAAATAACAAACCAGTCCTTGAGTAGACCATTGCCCTTTTGAATCAAAGGAACAGGTTTATTTAATGGACTCATTTTGTTGATAACATATTCAGAGCAAAAATTTTAAGTTTTAGAGTCAAAATTCATCCATATTAGTTAATGCTCAGGAATAACTATGAATTAAAAAAAAAGTAAACTAGATTTCAATTTCAAGCATTAATAAATTGAACTAATATAGTAGCACCAAATTCAGGTTCTTAAATTTTTTCTCTAAAAAATTAAGCATATTTGTAATTAGAACCTGAAATTTTAATTAATTAATTAATAATTATTATTTATTATTAATTTATTTATTTATTCTGAGAATTAGGACCTAACTTGAGTATCACTGGGAATTTGGGACAGTAAAGCTAGGCTTAGGTGTATTTCTTTAAAAAAAAATAGTTTTTTCAGGGTATGGAAACTTTTCTTCTTCTTTCTTTTTCTTTCCTTTAAAAAAATTAAGATATAATTGACATATAACATTATGTTAAAGATGTGCAACGTGTTGATTTGTTTTTTGTTGTATTTTTTGAATTTTCTTTCTTTTTTTACAACGTGTTGATTTGATACACATGTATATTGCAATAAGATTACCACTGTCGTGTTAGTTAATGCCTCTATCACATCACATAATTATTATTTCTTTTTTGTGGTGAGAACGTTTGAGATCTAGTCTCTTAGCAACTCCGAGATATATAATACACTATTGTTGACTATAATCATTATAGTGCATTAGATCTCCAGGACTTATTCTTATCTTAACTGGAAGTTTGTGCCCTTTAACCAATATCTCCCCAGTTCTCCAGCTCCTGGTAACCACCATTCTTTTCTCTGTTTCTAGGAGTTTAACTATTTTAGAGTCCACATATAAGTGAGACCATACAATATTTGTTTTTTTCACTGTCTGATTTATTTCACTTAGCATAATGCACGCTGGGCACAAGTCCATGTTGTCACAAATGACAGGATTTCCTTCTTTCTCCAGGCTGCACAGCACAGCTGCCCCCTCAATAAAGAATTATCCAGTCCCAATGTCAATAGTTCTGTTGTTGACAACCCTTGGTGTTTACCAATCCAGAGAAGAATATTTCTGTAACTTTAAGACAGCAGTTGCTGGGACTGAGCAGTTGTGTGGCTATGTCAATTCCAACAAGGATGAAGTCAGCAGGTGCCAACAGAATCCTCTCTATGGCCAGAAAGCTGACCTTTGTGCCATCATTTGAGGATACAGGAGGGACTGAAGTTAAAGGAATGAAAGTGTGAGATGGTCACACTATAAAAATACTGAATCACTAAGTTGTACACTTGAAACTAATATAACATTGTAAATCAAGTATATTTCAATAAAACAAGAACATATGTACTACCAGGTGTAGGTGTCCCGTATAAGGAATACATCAGAATATTCTTAAGAATCATAATAAAAAATCATAACAGTAAAACAAATTAGAGATATTAAAAAGAGTTTACACAAGGAAGTGGGACTGAAGAGATGTTTGTCTGAAAAGTTTTGTTATTTTTTACTAGGATGCCCTCAGTATTATTTTTTCTATCTGTATGTATGTTATACAAAATTAATACATACATATGTATGCTTATTAAACAAAATTAGTAAAGAAAGAAGCAAACATTTCAGTGTCCATTGTATTTTTTAACAGCTTTATTGAGGTTTAATTGACATTCAAAAAAGTGCAAATATTTAAAGTATACAGTTTGATAAGTTGACTTATGTATACCCTCATGGAACCATCACTACAGTCAAGAGAATGAACATGTGTATCATTCCCAAAAGTTTCCTCATGGCCCTTTGTTATTCCTCCCTCCCTCCCTTCTTCCTCCCCGCCCACCCAGGCAACCTCTGATCTATTTTGTGTCATAACATATTCATTTTTATTTCCTAGAATGTTATATCAGTGTAGTCATGGTATGTATACTCTTTTGTCTGCCTTATTTCACTAAGCTTAATTACACTCTGATTCATCTGTGTCATAAAGTGTATGAATAATTCACTCCTTTTTTTAAATGCTGAATTGTAGTTCATTGTGTGGATCTATCACAGTTTGTTCATTCATTGAATTGATGGCCATTAGGGTTGTTTCCAATTTACAAATACTAGATATTTGTATGGACATGTTCTTTTATTTCTCTTGAAAATATTTGGGAGTGGAATGGCTGGATTACATGGAAGATATATATATATATATATATATATATATATATTAAGAAACAATCAAACTGTTTTCTGGAGTGGCTGTACCATTTTGCATCTCTATCAGCATGCTTAAGAGGTTCAATTGTTTTACATCCTTTCCTATACTCAGAATGGTCAGTCTTTTTTTTCTTTTTCTTTTTTTAATTTGGCCACACCTGATGGCATACAGGATCTTAGTTCCCCAACCAGGGATCGAATCTGGGCCCAGGCAGTGAAAACACCGAGTCTTAACCACTGGACCACCAGGGAATTCCCTGGTCAGTCTTTTAAATTTTAGCCATTATAACAGGTGTGTAGTGGTATCTCACTGTGTTTTAATTTGCATTTCCCTAATGGCTGAACACCTTTTCATGTGCTTATTCACCCTTCTTGGTGCAATGTCTATGTTTTTTGTCTACTTTATAATTGAGTCGCTTGTTTTATTATTCTGGATATGTGATTTGCTTGACTCTGTTAAACTATGTTCTTTTTTTGTTGGCATTTGCCTCTTTTATTCTCCCTCTGCACAGCCTGGGAGAGTGAAATTAAAATATTATTTAAAAATAAAGTTAAATTGAACCCACTTGACGCTAATCAAATTGAGCACCCAAGTCTTAGCCAACGGGCAGTTGCCTACCAACTTATGGGGGGATGGGGAGTATTAATTTACAAAGCAGGGAGTGGCTGTCTTGGTTTTCACCCACCTCTTGGTCTATGGGCTGAAGGTTTTATACCTAGGACTCTTCAGGTGTCTTCTATGAAGGAAACAACAGGTGCGTTGAAAGGTTTTCTCAGGTACATGCTGGGTTTGGATCAGATCAGATAACCAGGTCTGCAGTTGCCCCCAGGGAGCCCCTGGAAGTGCAGGTTCAGGTCTGAACTTGTGTGTGATCAGGAGACAGTAACTGCAGTGGCCCCACCTGTTTGACTTGGCAGGAAGTTCATGCTCTTGATTCTCTCCTCATTAATATCAAACAGTTCCCGGTTGATTCATCTCCTTTTAGGTTATGTGCAGATTTCTGGATCCAGGCCCAATTGGCCAGTTTGTCTATCATTCCTTATCAAACATTCCCTGCTCTTTTTCCTGTTTGTTTGACATGGGAATTTTGGAATTTTTTTAACCTCTTGTCAGACACAGTTTATCTAGTGTAGATAATTCTAAGATGTAAATAGGGTCACCTAATGTTTTATAAATATCTTTTTTGAAAAAATTTTTTATTGGAGTATAGTTGATTTACGATGTTGTGTTAGTTTCAGGTGTGCAGAAAAGTGAATCAGTTATACATATACATATATCCACTCTTTAAAATTATTTTCCCATATAGGTCATTGCAGAGTATTGAGTAGTGTTCCCTGTGCTATACAACAGGTTTTTATTACTTATTTATTTTATATATAGTAGTGTGTATATGTCAATCCCAATCTCCCCATTTATCCCTCCTCCCCCTTTCCCCCTTGGTAACCATAAGTTTGTTTTCTACATCTGTGACTCTATTTCTGTTTTGTAAATAAGTCCATTTGTACCATTTTTTTTTAGATTCCATAGACAAATATCATCTTAAGCATATTCAAGTATAAAACATGGTACAATTTGAATTATTAGCAAAAAAAATTTAGGTACATCTGAGATTATGAACTTCCTATATAGATTCGAGTGCCCTCTTCTGGACACCTGAGCAAACCAGACTAGACCTCAAGGCAATATCCTCCACCTCCCACCCTTCCCACTCCCCACCCCACTCCCCTCACAGCCCCACCAAAAATGGCCCTGTCCTTAAAAATCTTATGTTCTGGGTCAAGAGACAGCACATACACAGGTAAGTTTGGGCATTTAAAAGATGATGCATTTGTATAACTGATTCACTTTTCTGCACACCTGAAACTAACACAACATTGTAAATCAACTCTACTCCAATAAAATTAATTTAAAAAAAAAGACGATGTTAGAGTCATAGAGAATTTTTTACAAATCAGTAACAGTGAACAGATTTTTAGAAGTGTGTTGTGAAGGTTCAATAATTGTTGGAGGAAAACAGGAAATAAACTTTCAGATTGGGTTTATCCTGTAAAATCTGGAATGAACGGCTTCTGAAAATTAACCATGTTGCCTCGTGTTTGTTAGTGGTGTCACTGAATGCAAAGCCATGGCTTTAAGTGACCCCAGCATCTTGCTGATGATTTTTTAAAAGACTGGAGTGTGGAAAAACACTTACGATGCTCTGTAAAAGAAGGTTTGGGTTCAAGTTTGGCCTCTGCCATTTACTACCTAAGTAACTTAGTCTCTCTGAAATTTAGTTTTGTTCATCTATAAAAAAGAAATATCCTCTCTCACATAAGAAGATATTTGAAAGAGCTTTGTAACTGTAAAGAAAATGCTAATTATCACTCAGAGGGAATTTTTCAGTGACTAAGAATGTCTTTTTTTTTCTTCTTTAATCATCACTTAAAGAAACATATTTCATTCTAAAACTCCTTGGAGTAATTTGGGCCTTCTGAGTGGGCTGTCCTAACTTGGCACTGCTTACTCAGTCTTGAAGTTAGCACTTCCCTGTGTCTGCGGTGTCTGGGTTGGTCTCCTTACTCTGATGGAGACATAGATTAAAGAAGGCAGAGCTTTTCTCCCTTTTAGCGCTGAGTCCACACCAAAGAAGAAATGAAGGCAGAATTGCTAAGTCACCTGCTGTCTTCAGAACACTGCAGAATCAAACTATTTCTTCTTCTAGACGTCAGCTCTTGGGGCCCCAGGGTTCAACGCTGTGCATCTCCATTTGACCTCATCAGTGTTTAATCTGCCTACACTCCAGAACCACACAACAAACCACAATGGCTAAAACCTGTCTGACCACCATCTTGGTTTCAACCAAAAGCCTCTTTTGTTAAATCAACAGTTTAAACACCAATGCATTTTAGAATCTTAGCTACAATATTAGCAAAGGGAAAAAATAGTTAATGCAGTTTCACTTTTTTTTTGCCATTGGGTATGTGGTAACTAACACATTGACCTAATTTTTGGAACTTAAGCCTGGACTGGTATGTCACAGAATTTTTTCCTATTTGTGAAATACATTCATATACACTATCATTGTGTGATTCTATCAGGAAGTGTGGGAGATGATTACTCCATTTTAGAGATTTGGAACTGAGAACAATTATGTGTTGCTTAAGATCTCACAGCCACTAAGATAGACTGAGACTAAAAAGAAAAAGAAAATTCTGCCAAATCTCCATCAAACTTCATTGCTTCAAGGAGCTGGGGAATGATAATGAAAGTTTCTTTAAAAAGACATACGATCTACTCATGAAGTGAAATGAGAGGACTTTTGTGCTGGGAAGGGTGGCCAGGACCGTCTGCAGCAACTTGGCTCTTCCAGGTCACAATAACACCCTGAAGGCATAGCAAACGAGGGTTAGTTCATCAAGGAGGATTACAGTTGCTTTCCTCACTTATTGAGTAGAAGTGGCACAACATAAAATTAAGAGGATGGGCTTTAATATCACCATGTTCTTGTCCTAGCTCTGCCACCTACTAGCTCATGTGCTCTGGGGGAAGTCACCTAGTCTCTCAAAGTCTGTGTTTCTGAAAAATGTTGAGACGATTAAAAGAGATAATGACCTTAATAAAACCTGACCCAGGGTCCGCTGTAGAGTTCTTAAGGAACACAGAGGAAATGGAAGATAGAACAGAAGAAATCTGCAGCGTCATGCAGGTATAGGTGATAGTTTTGGTTTGTAAATGTGTGTCCCTTTGTCTGAACACAAGCCAAGATATCTTTTGTTTGGCTGACAGAGGGATGGCCTACCTAGTATCTAGGATGTAAAACAACTTTTTGGAGGCAAATAAAATAGACAGGAATTCCTTGACTTTGATTGAAAGGTGGTGTGCATTTAATTTTTTTTTTTTTTCAGTTTGTTAGTGTGGGACTTTATTCCAGCATCTTCTCATAAGTTTGGAGGGATGTGGGTCTTTCCAAATCCTGTCATGTCAGCACAAGTAAAGTATGAGAGAGATAAAGAACAGGAGAAGACAGTGGGATTAGTATGCCAAATTAGTTATATCTTCCTTCCTTTCAGTTGGTGTTCTTTATTGTAAGTTTTTGTGTCATTGTACCAGGAGACCATTACTACAGCTGTAGATAAATACAGCTGAGGGTGTGGTGAGAAAAGATTTTGTTGGGAAAATACCTTTTATGATTTTTTTTCTCAAAGTGAATTCAAGGAAAAAAGGTTGTGACCTGGCCTGGGATGAGGATGGAGGTAAAGAAAGAGCAAACATATAAACAGAGCCTATCATTTTTCCTTATAGTGACGTCTGAAGGTTACATTCCTACAAAGAATTGTTTGTACTACCGAGGAGTCCTTGCTGCTTGTAAATTATGGTTCAGTAGTTCAGAAATTAAATTGCTTCCTCCTGAACCAGACCATAGAGGTTTCTCACCTCATGCTGCAGACAAATTATAACCCTTTAGAGTACCCAGTGGCATGAACCTCTCCCCTGGATAGGTAGCAGTAGTGTTACAATACTCACCCAGCCTTTCTTCAGCTCTCAGGAACAGAGGCTCAGATGCTGAATTTTCTACAAAGAGTATAGTCTATATTACCAGGCAAAACCTATCTTTTGGAGGTTTCAGGAAAGGGTAGGTCAAGGATCCCGCATGGCAACTTTATTATAGTTGTAGAAAGCAAGCCAGATGGTAAGAGAGAGAAGCTACCTGGCAAGGCAGGTGAGGAAAGAACTCCTTTTCACCACATGACTGTTGATCCCATTTGAACCAGACCTTTTATCATCCTGGCCGAGGAAAAGGAAGTGGGTCCTAGACCCATAAACGAAAAGAAACGAACATGAGGTCTGCTCTTTGCTGATCCCATATTTGGATCAGTAGAGTTCCCAAGACACCACTCTACAGGAGGAATAAAGCATCACTGGGAATGTTATCGGATGGAAGAAATTTCGTCACTGGAATTCCTTCCAGGGAGAGAATTGTTAAGTGTTGAGAGGAATACTTTGATAAGCTGCTTAGAATGGGGGTTGGATGGGGGTGAGACTCCCAGGGGAAATGCTCCAGGAACAAAGTATGATTGCCAACCTGCCTTCTAAAGAGAAAGGGTCAGCTTCAGCCAAGTCTGTGTATTGCTGAGGAGAGCACACAAGTTTGGAGCCAGAGCAAAATTGTAAGGACATAAGGGAGGCTCTCCCTGCCACCAAAGGTCCTATTCCTCTGCCTTCCCCTGGAAGTACTCACTCAGCCTCTATCCACTTAAATGCCAAAAGTACCTTGGCCATGTGATCCCCGAGGGCAGCTGGCTGAGTCCTGGTCGGCCATGACCATGATTGCCTTGGTTGGGAGCATAGTGCAGGCTGGAAGGTGGTGTGGGCAGCAGGCCCAGGCTCCCTGTGCTGCAGAGAGAGTGAAGGAGGGGACCTCCAGGGAGTGGGGACCCGGTCTTCCCAACTCCCACTGTTACCCGTCCTAGAGTAGCAAGTGGCTCAAAATCCAAGTTACTGAAGGATGAATCGGCAGCACTCTTATTCTAGTCGCCATGTACCCTCTCGGTATTTGCAGGAGAGTCTCCCCTCTCACACATATTCCCTCCATTCCCACTGTGTGAGGAGGGCTGGGAAGGGTGTGCCCTTATATGCCCTTATGGCTGTTTCTTCTTTCTGGGGGAGAATTCTGACATGCTCCCTCCTTTCAGAGCATGGGGCAGAGTAGCAGGGGCATGCCACAGAAATCACTTCTCTATTTGCCAATAGTGCTGTTCACGCAATGCTCATGTCCATTTGGCCTAGAGGGGAGCTTGGGCAACCGTGTGCTGTGTGCTCCGGTGGCCTCTCGCCCACCTGGCTTCTCATATGCCCCTCGCTGAGTGTCCTGTGCTGACCTGGCTCCTCCACAGGCCTCCTGCCCATGCAGATCCTATGCTTGGGTACCAGGGTGTCAGCTGTCAGGCCTCAGGACTGAAAGCAGAGAACAAAGAATGTTTATCTGATTAGGTCTGTATGAGATTTTAAAACCAAATTTAAATGATTTTAGAATCAATCATTTTTCTATTTTTTTGTTTTTTTTAAGAATAAGGAAGAGGTTTTTTTTTTTTTTGCAATTGTCTGAAACTTGTTTTATTTTTATTTTCTTAAAAATGTTTATTAGAGTGTAGTTGATCTACAATGTTGTGTTAGTTTCAGGTGTACAGAAAGTGAATCAGTTATATATAAGGGAAGAAGGTTTTTATTTATTTATTTATTTACTGGCCATGCCACACGGCTTGCAGGGTCTTCCCTGACCAGGGATTGAACCCGGGGCCATGGCAGTGAAAGCACCAGTCCTAACCACTGGACCTCCAGGGAATTCCCCAACCATTTTTCTTATAACAAATGTCTTATTTTATCCTTTGACTAATAAAAGAAAACAAAACAGAAACTTTTGCTTGTAGAAATGTTTCCTGTAGAAAACAAAATGTAATCTTATTTTGAAAAAAAAGTTAACGTGTTTAACCCAGGTGTCAGTTAGGACCTCCCTGTAGTTTGAGAAAACATTTAAAGGTTTTAACTGATTTCAGGCTGTACTGAAATAATTGCTACTTACATAGCTTTCTTTCAGACAGCTAACCTAATCTTACAGTCACGTGGTATGGTTTTCAGATCAACTTCCATCTGGATATATGTTTAATTTGGGGCACTACCTTTTCAGAAAATCTTGGAAAATTTGAGGCATATTCAGAAGAGATGATGAAAATGATCAAGGGATAGGAAACCATGTTAAACAAGGATCAAGAATTAGTTACCTTCTTCCTAAAAAAAAAAAAATTACTTCAGGGAGAAACGTTAACTGTCTTAAAATATTTGGAAGACAACTAGATTTATTATGTCCATATCAGGAAGACATAATTATATCTAATAAACAGGGAGTTATAGAAAAATGAGTTTGACTCAGTGTAAGGAAGACCATTCCAGCAATTGGTATCCTCTAGAAACAAAATGCAATGCCTAAGAAAGGAGTGTGTTTCCCTTCCTTAAAATCACTCAGTCAACCAGCAAGTATTTTCTGAGTGACTATGTTCCAGGCATTGTATTTTTTGTTTTTTGTTTTAACATCTTTTTTGGAGTATAATTGCTTTACAATGGTGTGTTAGTTTCTGCTTTATAACAAAGTGAATCAGCTATACATATTCCTATATCCCCATATCTCCTCCCTCTTGCATCTCACTCCCACCCTCCCTATCCCACCCCTCTAGGTGGTCACAAAGCACCGAGCTGATCCAGGCATTGTTTTAAGTACAGAGATACAGCCAGGAATAAATTCAAGAGAAGGCTGATAGCCACAACGTAGAATGTTATAGGAAGTTTTTGTATCTGAAGAGGAAAGTTAAATTATGTTATTTCCATGGGTTTTTTTTTTTCCTACTCTAAAATTTTATACTTTTATTCATTTGAAGAAAACAACGATAACGAAATCCTATTTATCATTTACCCTTAGAATTAGTCCTGTCTGGATTATGATTATTGTCTCTTTATTTTTCCCCAGAGCTGCATATTGTATAAGAATAGGTGCTTAATTAGTTCTGGATTCTGATCCTAGCAAACCCAAGGGAAAGGTAACAATGGTAATGAGTTTCCTATCTCAGTAGCCCGACAAGTCTGCCCTTTTACAATTGTTGCAGTCAATCAAGACGTTTTTAGTCCAACTTTTCCTTTCAAACATATTAGCTTTGATCCTAAACTTTACGAATCAGTACATTGGATAACATGCCTTCGGTGTCCTCATTCAGAACAGAACAAAGTGTTCCTGCTAGCTTTCATCAAACCACTAATCCATGTTATTGTGTAAGCAGAAATGAAATTTGCTAACTGTAGTACTACATGCACAATTGAAAAAATTTTATCAACACAGATATTGTGAAAGATTTTGAGAAATGACTTGAAAAAATATGAAGTCACTGTGTTTTAGCATGTTCTGTTCTGCTCTTTAAAAACTATGATTTGTTATTAAAATACCATGATCTCCTAGAATCACCATTTCATTTCCTACATACAAACTATATTCAAGAATTTATTTTAGCAATTTTCCACAATCCAAATTTACTTTTTTTTTTTTTTTTAATTAGAACTTCTAAAATCTTTGGTCACTCAAGCTAACTTTCTCCTCTAGTGTCTTTAGGGGTGAAATTATTGTCCTGAATACTTTTGATGTTGTTCCATGTCCTTTTTTCTATTAAAAATTTCTATTAAGAATATACTTTAAAATTTATTCCAAGCTGGAATTTAACAGAATAGGTATATTTTAACTATAGTATAGGATGCTGCTTTAATTGAATTGATACTAAGTAATAAAGAATAATTATAGACATAAAAAATAAAATTTGATAAATCTCCTAAATGTATTCAAGACTTTAAAAAAATCCTTAAAAGATGGAGAACTAGCCTATGCCACTATATTCTTTCCATCATTCCCATGGAAGTTTTATCAGTCACTGAATAAATTTTCGCTTTAAAACCGGGCTTCCATTTTCGAGTATTTTACTGCTAATTAAAAAAAAAAAAAAAAGGAAAAGAAAAACTGGGACCATTTGTCTGGCATTAGGACTTTGCATTTTTAAAATTTCCCCAAATTATTAAAATTAGGTTTTCCAAACTCTGGGATAATTGTCCAACTTTTATGTTTACTATCTCGTTCCCACCGATTAGAATGTCAGCTTTCTGAGGGGATGGGACTTTGTATGACTTGTCCTGTGCAGCCACGGTCTAGAACAATATCTGACACAGAATAGGGGACAAATAAAACTATTTTGACTACCTAACTGACTCACAGTTATATTCTCTGACTATTTTAAAAGTTAAGACAATGTGGTAGTTGTTTCCCAAGGAGCACATGACTCCTTCTTTAGCCCACAATCTTCCCTCAGTCAGAATTGAGTGTGAAGTACGAGTTTACCTCATTACATTTTTTTAACATATTGAGAGTGGAAATTGTCATCCAAGAAAATTCACAGAAAGAAAAATATAAAAGTATTTGCCCTGACCTCACTCCACCTCAAACTCTGTGGAGGAGTTCAGGCTGTCGGCCAGGACCACTTTATCTGAGA
Organism: Eschrichtius robustus; assembly: GCF_028021215.1. Taxonomy (NCBI): domain Eukaryota; kingdom Metazoa; phylum Chordata; class Mammalia; order Artiodactyla; family Eschrichtiidae; genus Eschrichtius; species Eschrichtius robustus. Next base: position 25,248,012 of record NC_090840.1, on the reverse strand, counting down.
TTGTGGCTCAAGACTGGTTCTTCCCCTCAGCCCTGGGGATTTGGCTGGGCTTTAGTGTCTGAAGATGGTAAATGGTGAAGGAGGCACGGAAAGTCAGTTACTTTATCAGCTCCTGAACAAGTAGAAAGTGGTCCCCTGGAAGAAAATCATGTTCCATCTTATTACTGAGAGATGAGCATAGGGGGGGATTTCAGTGATGTCAGCATATCGTCATGGGAAGAGCATGGACTTTGAGTTCAGATCCTGCCTCTGTCATTCAGTTTTGTGTGCCCTTGGGAAAATTACCCCAAATCTCCGATTCTTGGTTTCTCTACGTGAAGATTGACATAAGATTGTATATGCAAGGCATCTAGTACAGTGTTTTGTACACAGTAGGGCTTCAAAAATGGATTCCATTGCTGTTAATATCCAGTCAGAGGATGCAGTCAGTGGTGTGTGGATAATCCAATATCCCCTTGCCGTTCTCTTTGCTGTCCTCAATAAGCTTAGAGGATGGCATTTGGGATACAGCAGTGAACAAAACAGATAAAAAGGAAAATCACTGTCCTCTATGGTACTTAACTGGAGCCTTAGTCTCCGCGATTCTCCATAAATTTTTCACAAATCACACTTTTCTTTACCTCACTGTCATTACCCTAGTCCCAAGCATGATGCACTCTTAATTCCTTCCACAACTTTCTAACGCGTCTCCTTTCATCTAGTCCCCAGTTCCTCTCCACAGAGCAGCCTGAGTGAATTTATTAAAATCCTAATCTGATCAAATCACTCCTCCACTGAAATATTTTTAACAGCTTCTAATTGCGCGAGGACAGCACCTAATCTCCTCAGATCCACAACTTGTGACCGGACCCCGGCTTCCTTTCCGGCGCAGTGTTGCAACACTCCCACCTTGACACCACCTGGTCCTATGTTCTGAACTTCCTCCAACTGCCTTAAGGGACCTTGCTCTCTTCCTTACACCCGAGCATTTGTAACTCTTCTCGCTGCCTGGAATCTGTCTCCCCACTGTCTGTTGTTCCTGCTATTTCCATTCATTTTTTTTTTTTTTTTACTTTTTAAAAATCAAAATGGTTTCCTACTATGTGTACTGGCTGTGTTCTTTTTTTTTTTTTTTAACATCTTTATTGCAGTATAATTGCTTTACAATGGTGTGTTAGTTTCTGCTTTATAACAAAGTGAATCAGCTATACATATACATATGTCCCCATATCTCTTCCCTCTTGCGTCTCCCTCCCACCTTCCCTATCCCACCCGTCTAAGTGGTCACAAAGCACCAAGCTGATCTCCCTGTGCTATGCAGCTGCTTCTCACTAGCTATCTATTTTACATTTGGTGGTATATATTAGTCCCTGCCACTCTCTCACTTCGTCCCAGCTTACCCTTCCCCCTCCCTGTGTCCTCAAGTCCATTCTCTGTCTGTGTCTTTATTCCTGTCCTGCCACTAGGTTCTTCATAAGCACTTTTTATCTTCTTAGATTCCATATCTATGTGTTAGCATACAGTATTTGTTTTTCTCTTTCTGACTTACTTCACTCTGTATGACAGACTCTAGGTCCATCCACCTCACTACAAATAACTCAGTTTCATTTCTCTTTATGGCTGAGTAATATTCCATTGTATACATGTGCCACATCTTCTTTATCCATTCATCTGCCAATGGACACTTAAGTTGCATCCATGTCCTGGCTATTGTAAATAGAGCTGCAATGAACATGGTGGTACATGACTCTATTTGAAATATGGTTTTCTCAGGGTGTATGCCCAGTAGTGGGATTGCTGGGTCGGATGGTAATTCTATTTTTAGTTTTTTAAGGGACGTCCATGCTGTTCTCCATAGTGGCTGTATCAATTTACATTCCCACCAACAGTGCAAGAGGGTTCCCTTTTCTCCACACCCTCTCCAGCATTTATTGTTTCTAGATTTTTTGATGATGGCCATTCTGACCAGTGTGAGGTGATACCTCATTGTAGTTTTGATTTGCATTTCTCTAATGGTTAGTGATGTTGAGCATTCTTTCATGTGTTTGTTGGCAATCTGTATATCTTCTTTGGAGAAATGTCTATTTAGGTCTTCTGCCCAGTTTTGAATTGGGTTGTTTGTTTTTTTGTTATTGAGCTGCATGAGCTGCTTGTAAACTTTGGAGAGTAATCCTTTGTCAGTTGCTTCATTTGCAAATATTTTCTCCCATTCTGAGGGTTGTCTTTTCATCTTGTTTATGGTTTCCTTTGCTGTGCAAAAGCTTTTAAGTTTCATTAGGTCCCATTTGTTTATTTTTGTTTTTATTTCCATTACTCTAGGAGGTGGGTCAAAAAGGATTATGCTGTGATTTATGTCATAGAATGTTCTGCCTACGTTTTCCTCTAAGAGTTTTATAGTGTCTGGCCTTACATTTAAGTCTTTAATCCATTTTGAGTTTAATTTTGTGTATGGTGTTAAGGAGTGTACTAATTTCATTCTTTTACATGCAGCTGTCCAGTTTTTCCAGCACCACTTATTGAAGAGGCTGTCTTTTCTCCATTGTATATTCTTGCCTCCTTTATCAAAGATAAGGTGACCATATGTGTGTGGGTTTCTATCCTGTTCCACTGATCTATATTTCTGTTTTTGTGCCAGTACCATACTGTCTTGATTACTGTAGCTTTGTACTACAGTCTGAAGTCTGAGAGCTTGATTCCTCCAGTTCCATTTTTCTTTCTCAAAATTGCTTTGACTATTCGGAGTCTTTTGTGTTTCCATACAAATTGTGAAATTTTTTATTGTAGTTCTCTGAAAAATGCTATTTGTAGTTTGATAGGGATTGCATTGAATCTGTAGATTGCTTTGGGTAGTAGAGTCATTTTCACAATGTTGATTCTTCCAATCCAAGAACATGGTATATCTCTCCATCTATTTGTATCATCTTTAATTTCTTTCATCAGTGTCTTATAGTTTTCTGCATACAGGTCTTTTGTCTTCTTAAGTAGGTTTATTCCTAGGTATTTTATTCTTTTTGTTACAGTGGTAAATGGGAGTGTTTCCTTAATTTCTCTTTCAGATTTTTCATCTTTAGTGTATAGGAATGCAAGAGATTTCTGTGCATTAATTTTGTATTCTGCTACTTTACCAAATTCATTGATTAGCTCTAGGAGTTTTCTGGTAGCATCTTTAGGATTCTCTATGTATAGTATCATGTCACCTGCAAACAGTGACAGCTTTACTTCTTCTTTTCTAATTTGGATTCCTTTTATTTCATTTTCTTCTCTGATTGCTGTGGCTAAAACTTCCAAAACTATGTTGAATAATACTGGTGAGAGTGGGCAACCTTTGAGTACTGCTTACATGTCATTTTCTCAGGGAAGTCTTTCCTGAATCCTACCACTAGTGCTTGTTTGCCTGTCTGTGCTCCATACTGTGTTATACAGGCTGGATCACAGGACCCTTGATTGCCTTCTTCCCTATTGTACCCTAGGACCTGGTAAGTGAAAGGCCCAGAGTAGATACTCAAATATTTGTTACATGAATAAATGAATAAATACATATATAAATGAATAAAATGAATGTTTGGAAAGGCAGCCACCACACACTAGCTGAGACCATAAATAGATAGGCAAGTAGAAAACGTTATGGACATAGAAATGATTTGGTGAGATGGGAAATGTTTTTTTTCCCCCCTCTTTTATCCCAAAATATTTAGAATAATCACAAGGAGAAAAAAAAAGAATAATTTAGTTGCATAATGCATTTTTATTTTGTATAATTCCTAGGACTTAAATGATAGATTAATTTCATCTGCTTTTTGGAAGAGGAAAGAAGTTTCCTTAACTTTGAACATACCTCTCAGAAATACTTCAGCTTAACTTTCTGGTTCCTAAATACAGGTATCTCCAAAAGAATAATAGAGAACATGCTGACTGTTGTAGATTGAATTGTGTAAAACACCCCCCTCCCAACATTTATATGTTGAAGTCCTAACCATCAGTAACCTCAGAATGTGGCTGTATTTGGAGATAGGGCCTTTAAAGAGGTAATTAAAGTTAAATGAAGTCATATGGGTGGGTCTTAATCAAATATGACTGGTGTCCTTACAAGAAGAGGGACAGACACCAAGGCTGCTTACACAAAGAGAAGAGGTCACATGAAGACATAGCAGGAAGACCACAATCTGCAAGCCAAGAAAAGAGCTCTTAGGAAAAACCAAATCTGCTGACGTCTTGATCTTGTGAGGCAGGAGGTAGATGGGACCCAGGCTGAGCAGCTGTAGTCTATCCCCTGTGGACAGAAACTCCAAGATAAAGATAATGGCAGGGGGAGAGAGGAGCTGAGTCCTGCCCAGATAAAAGATAAACAGACCACATATTTCTCATTCTCGAGGTCAAGGAGACATTCCCAACTACACATGCCCAGAAAGTTTCCTCGGGGGCCGTAAAGGGAGGGGACGTCACCCCATAATATGTGATGTCAACCTTCCCACAGGCCTCTGCACTGGAGTCCGTCTTGGCTAAGAGATGCTCACACACACAGGGGAGGACCCTGAATTAAACCAAATATGGACTCAGAGTCAGGCAAAGCTAGATGACTGGCCAGAGGAAGCCCAGAAGAAATGCCCCATATAAGTGATTTAAACTACCCTGAAGGTGTGACTCTCTCTGAGCCTGCCTGTGTGTGTCTATTCACACGTACTTTTTACCTCCTAATAAACACTTTACTTGTTGCACTACTTTTTGTCCCTTTGTTGCAATTTATTTCTATAAAGCGGACAAGCCAGGGCCTTGTCACTGGCCACTGGCCCTCGTGGTCTAGGGGCTAGGATTCAGCGCTCTCACTGCCACAGCCTGGCTTCAATCTCTAGTTGGGGAACTGAGATCCTGCTTCAAGCCAATGCAAGCTGAGGTCACCCAAGATCACTTGGACTTGCAGCTTCCAGAACTTCAAGAAAATAAATTTTTGTTGTTTAAGCTGCTCACTCTGTTGTATTTTTTTATGGCTGCCCTTGTAAACAAATACAGTGACCTCTTAATTAATAATAGGGGAAACCCGCTCCATAAGTTGGAATTCTCCAAATTGACTAAAGGATTGGTGTATCGCTTTATTCTTTTCTTGAGTTATTTTGCCTGAAAAAAAAATATTTGCAGTGTTAGTTCTAAGAAAGTGTAGAAAAGCTCACTCTGAGTTGGGTAGACTACACTAAGTGTGTGTTTATGCCTCCCCAGACAATGGCCACAACTGGTGATTCTGTTCATGTTACAACATCGGCCCAAAGATCCCAGTATCTTCATGAAGTTTCCAAAGATTCCATGTTTTCAAAACCACTCAGGCTTAAAACCTGTGAATAATTTTGACTCATCTTTTTTTTTTTCTCTTTACCACCTAGGTATGGTCAGTGACCGGTTCTAGTTGATTCTTATTTCAAAATGCCTCTTTCATACATCACATTGTTTTTCTTCACACAGTCATCAGGAACACCCAGACTCTCATGACTTTACAGATAAGTTATTGCCAAGCCCTCCTACCTAGCTATCTTTCTCTAATCTTTCGCTTCCATTCTGCAACTACCGACAGGTTGATATTCATTAAATGCCATCTTTTTTTTTTTTCATTATCAAGAAGCATTTATTTAGTGTCTGTATTTTTCTAAGTAGAGAGTTTTTTTTAAAAAATTGAGATATAATTGACATATAACATTATATTAGTTTCAGATATACAACATAATAAGTCCATATTGTATATATTGTGAAATGATCACCACAATAAGTCTAGTTAACTTCACTACACATAGTTACAGAATTTTTTTCTTATGATGAGACCTTTCAAGATCTACTCTCTTGGCAACTTTCAAATATACATACAGTATTATTAACTATAGTCACATTATATCCCCAGGACTTAGAACTTTTTTATAAGCCAAAGTATAACCCCTCCCACCCCCCATCTACCTCTAATATCTGTCTCTCCTTTACTTCCAACTTTAGAGACTATACCCCTTGATTATCTTTTCCCTCCTCTTTTTTTCTCCATTAATTATCTGATTTTTCTTCTGTTTTCTACTTGTTCCTTATTACTTAGTATATCTATTCAGCATATCAACCTGTTTTTCTCATCTTAAAAGACAAACAAAAATGAAAATAAAGCTCTTTTTGTGGTCTTTTCATGTCTCTTTCTTTCTGTCATTGACTTTTCTGAAAAAATAGGCTTCAGTAATTGTTCTCAAAGTGTGGTTTGTGGGCCCCAGGAGGAGGGATCCCCAAGACCACTTGAGGGGGTCTATCAGGTCAAAATTATTTTCATGATACTTTTTTTTTTAATGGGTGGGGAATTAATTTATTCACAAAATGTTAATATCAACAATATTGCAAAAAAATCCAATTATATGTATTCCTAACCCTCTTTTTTCTTTTTCTTTTTTTCACACACACACACACACACACACACACTGTAATTAAATGCCATCTTATCAGTGTGCTGCTGAGGAGCTTCAGGGTGTCCTCTTGGTTAGAAATTAAAGCATAAATGTTTGCACCTGTAATTAAAAGGACTCCCCAGTCTGGTCCCACTGTATTAACGCAGGCTTCTTTCCCAGGATTACATAGCATCACATCTACAGTTCAGCGTGATGGACAGTTTCCTCACCATTTCTTGAATATCTGCTGCTTATTTCCAATGCTGCATCATTTCTCCATGATCTTCCCTCTTCATGTAATATTTCCCACACTTCCTGCTCCCACTCCTCTCTACTTGAAAAAAGTTTGCACCTGCTAAGGCTTACCTGACCTCCATCTCCAGGAAGCTTTCCTGATCATTGCATTCATGTCTCTCTCAGATCAGTTTCCATGGCTTGCATAATTTGAATTGCTCGTTTAAGGTCTCAGGATTTAAGCTTAAAATTTATAGTCACCATAGTTGCAAATTTTTGTTTTGCTCTAAGTGTCTGTTGAACAAAATACAGTAAGCTCCAATATACATCCCCACTAGAATTTGTGTCAGAATGTCCAGTCTTCAGATAAATTTCAAACCCAGACACAGTGTTTCAAAGGTACCCCAAATATTCTCTGCCTCAAGACCTTTCATAAAACAAGTTTTTAGTCTCAAGTGAATTAAGCAACCATGATCAATAATACTTGATTGACTTCTGAAAATGCTGGCACCTCTCTTCCTTGAGTCAAATACTTATAGAGTGGACAAATTTGAGAATACAGTCAAGACCATACCAAAGATCAGAGAATGTAGGTCATTTTGGGAATAACAGTGATCTGTGGATAGAGATCACAGTTTCCTGGTGGTTCTTAATCATAGCTTCACATTAGAATCAACTGGAGAGTTAAAAAAAAAAAAACTGAAGTATAGTTGATTTGCAGTGTGTTAGTTTCAGGTGTACAACAAAGTGATTCAATTATAAATATATCTATCTATTCTTTTTCAGATTCTTTTTCATTATAGTTTATTACAAGATATTGAATATAGTTCCTGTGCCATACAATAGGTCCTTGTTGTTTATGCATTTTATGTATAGTAGTTTCTATCTGTTAATTTCAAACTCCTAATTTATCCCTCCCTCAGCCTTTCCCCTTTGGTAACCATAAGTTTGTTTTCAACGTCTGTGAGTTTATTTCTGTTTTGTAAATAAGTTCATTTGTATCATACTTTAGATTCCACATATAAGTGATATCATATGATATTTGTCTTCCTCTATCTGACTTTCTTCACTCAGTATGATAATCTCTAGGTCCATCCATGTTGCTGCAAATGGCATTATTTCATTCTTTTTTTATGTCTGAGTAGTATTCCATTGTATAAATATACCACATCTTCTTTATCCATTCATCTGACAATGGACATTTAGGTTGCTTCCATGTCTTGGCTGTTGTAAATAGTGCTGCTATGAACATGGGGTACATGTATCTTTTTGAATTAGAGTTTTTATCTTTTCCAGATACATGCCCAGGAGTGGGATTGCTGGATCATATGGTAACTCTATTTTTATTTTTTAAGGAACCTCCATACTGTTCTCCACCGTGCCTGCACCAATTTACATTCCTACCAACAGTGTAGGAAGGCTCCCTTTTAATTGGAGACATTTTTAAAAACCCAATTATATCAGACCAATACTACTCTCTGAGGATGGGACTCAGGTAGCAGTCCTTGAGCTCCCCAGGTGATTCTAATGAAAACCACTACCATAGCTCATAAGATAAACATGTGGAGTGGGTAAACAGCAACAGCTTGGACTTCTGCACCCAGAAAGAGATATTTGTTATAGCAGAGAGTGTCTTGGTGTCTCTATGTTTGCCCAATGGGGGATCCATTTTCAACTCAGACACTATTTACTTACTCAAAATGGAGATGTCTATCCTCACAGTCAGATAATAGAGTTGTGTGGCTACACAAATAAAAATGTAACCCCTTTGGGGGATATTTATTTATTTAATTTCTTTCTTTTATTTATTTATTTTTGTCTGTGCTGGGTCTCTGCTGCTGCACACGGGCCCTCTGCAGCTGCAGCGAGCGGGGGGTCACTCGTCACCGTGGCACGTGGGCCCCTCACCGTGGTGGCCTCTGCCACTGAGGATCACGGGCTCCAGGTGCATGAGCCCCAGCAGCTGCAGCACGCGGGCCCAGCAGTTGTGACTCTTGGGCTCACAGAGCTCAGGCTTAGCAGCTGTGGCGCAAGGGCCCAGCTGCTCTGCGGCATGCGGGATCCTCCCAGACCAGGCGTCGAACCCGTGTCCCCTGCATTGGCAGGCAGACTCCCAACCACTGCGCCACCGGGGAAGCCCTCTTTTGGGGATATTAAATATCAGATATTTTATGGAGCATTTTAGAGGAAAAAATCATGGTTGTTCCTAACAATTGATTGAGACTCAGTTGAACTGAGCAACTGCTTGACTAGAACCTGATAGAATTTTCTGTAAATAAGAACACAGGTACTTAGGTTTGGTGTTGACTGATTCTTCAGACTAAGTGAGCTCTCCTGTCATTTCTATGTGTGCCTTTCACTCATTGCACTTGTTGCTAGAGTTTACATTGATCTGTATGATTTTTGAAACATCTTCTGTTTAATCCCTACTGCATTGTATGCTCTAAGTGTGCAAAGACTGTGTTTTTACTCATTGTATCCTCACCCAGCCTTGTCCTTAGTATGGATTCAAACATACTTGCTAAATGAAAGAAGGGGAGGGGGGGTGAGGGAGGAGGAGGGCCTGTCTCCTGGAGAAGTATTTTATGCCTATTGGAATCTCCACTCACAAAAGTTCTGCTCCATAAACTTTCTAGAAATCCAGCACATGCAAAAAAAAAACCCCAACACATTTGCTAAGCTAGTGGGATCCCATCAGGTGTCTGAGTCAGTACCTTTTATAACATCCCTCCTTATTTCTTGCATTTTAAGACATAGTTTTATAAGCTACCAAGAGATTATAATGAGAACAAGATTGTGTCTTTTGTCTTGTTGAAGACCGTACTGTATTCCCAACGCCTATCACAGTGTGGAGATTAGAGTAGGTACTCAATAATATTTATTTCATAAATTCTGAATGGAGTGAAGAAATCTATGAAGGAATGAAGTGGCACCTCAGCACACATTACTAATAAAACACTGGAGAGGGAACTGACAGATTTTAGACAAATTAAGGAGAACATCTAGACTGGTCTAGAACTAAGAAAATTTAACTACAAAGCTACAACAAGGGTATGATAAGCACAGATGATTTCAACAACATTTTTTAAACAAATACATGCAGCATCTTTTCCCATCCTTCCAATGGCATTAGAGACACAGCTGTGTGTGAGCAGAGTCTTTGAAAACCAAGTTAGAATGGTAGGTTATAAAATTCCTAGTGTTCTTCATATACGTCCTTTGAAGTCTAACTTGATTTGTTTTAGTTCTTAAAACTCTGGGATAGTTTTCATGGTGACTGCATCAAAAGAGTACAGATTGAATGTCTCAGCAAGTGACAGCAGAACATGGGCTTGGTACCTGCATGAAGGATTTGAAACCCAAAGCCTCATTTTTCATTACCCTGTTTCACCTCTTCTTCCACTTTATCCCTGTGATGTATTGGTGATTCTGTAGCATAACAATGAAGGAAATTGACTGTAGCAAACTTCTTAATCCTGCTCTAATAAATAACGTGTTTTTGAATAGCTGCTCCTCTTTCTGTGGTGTCAGAGAAAAGGGATTAATCCATACTCTACACTGATATTTTTGTTTGAAGCTGAGTGCCAAAGGCAAAACCTGTACTCTGAAGACTCACCTGGTTTATCTGAAAACTTCTGTAGTCCCAATCAGATAAAGTCCAAGCTCTTTAGTTTGTTCATGAAGGCCTTCCGTTAATGTATTCTGTCATTTTTCTAACCTCTCCTTTCTTATTAGTCAGGGTTTTCCAAAGAAACAAAACTAACAGTGTGTGTGTGTGTGTGTGTGTGTGTGTGTGTGTGTGTGTGAGCATGTGTGTATGTGGTCATGTATATCTATCTATCTATATCTATCTATCTATCTATCTATCTATCTATCTATCTATCTATCTATCTATCTATCATTTATCTATCTACACCTACCTCAAAGGCCTTCTGTTGGCAGAACTACTTGCTTGGTGGAGGTCAGTTTTTGTTCCATTCAGGCCATCAAACAATTGGATGACACCCATCTGTATTATCTACTTAACTCAAAGTTCACCCATTTAAATGTTCATGTCATCCAAAAAATACCTTCACAGACTCATCTAGAATAATGCTTGACCAATTATCTAGGCACCATGGCACAGCCACATTGACACATAAAATTAACCATCACTCTTTCTATCCTAATTATGTAGATTTCCTTAACATCATCATTCCCCTCAGTACATATTATACTCATTCTAGCCTCTTTCCCCCAGTAACAACCACTCTTCACCTGCCAATAATGTCCTCCAAATTCCCACCCTCTAGTCTAATGATTCTCAAACAGTGTTATGTATCAGAATCACCAGAAGCAAGCAAAGAATAGAGTGGCCCAAACTTGTGGAAGTAACATAAGGCCTGCGTGTCTTCATTTTACCAAATTCCATAGATGGTTCTGATACACACCCAAGTTTCCGAACTGAACTAGAGTTTTGACTGTAGTCAAAAGTATACCCTGCCTTCAAGTGTTCCCTATATTCCCTTCATTTGTGAAATTATACTTCCATGAACCCATCCATATTAGTTTGCTAGGGCTTCCATAAAAAATTCCACAGGCTAGGTGTCTCGAACAACAGAAATTAATTTTCTCCATGGTTCTGGAGGCCGGGAGTTCAAGATCAAGGTGTCTGCAGCGTTGGTTTCTCCTGAGGCCTCTCTTCTTGGCTTGTAGATGGCTGCCTTCTTGCTGTGTCTTTACATGGTCTCTCCTCTGTGTGTGTGTGTACCTCTGGTGTCTCTTTGTGTGCCCACATTTTCTCTTTTTAAAAGGACACCAGTTAGATTGGATTAGGGTCCATCCTAAATACTTCATTTTAACTTAATTACTTCATTAAAGCCCTATCTCCAAATACAGTCACATATTGAGATACTGGGGTTAGAGTTTCAACATGTGAATTTGGCGGGGGGAGCACAATTCCATGCATAACACCATCCCAATTCCAAAAGTAATTTTGCCTTTCATGAATTCCTTTACTTTAAATATGTACCATGCAGTTTCAAATATCCTTATGCATTACCTCAAAATTGTTTTCCAAGTGAGTTATATTTTTATGTATTTACCTGTAACTTCTGTACAGTGTAAGCCTTTTGAGGGTGATGACCTTGTATTCAACTTAATCTAATAAATGAAAGATTCTCAATCCTGGATGCACTTTGGAAACACTTGGTGAATTTTAAAAATCTTTAAGCTCAGGCTTCACTTCCAGAGATTCTGACTTAATTACCAGAAATGAACATTGGTGCTGGTGTGTTTTAGAAGCTCTCCAGGTGATTCTAGTGTATTCTCAACCAGAGTTGAAGGCCACTGCTACAGTGGAAAGAAGTGGGAGGAAAGCACCTTTGTTTTGTATCATGGTGTATCCCAGGGCAGTGCTAGACACTTGGTAAGTGGTAAATTAAAGGAAGGAAAAAATGAATCTGGTTTTCACCATTTTTTAGCTGTGTGAGCTCTGTGAAAGCTTTCATTTCCCTAAATCTGTTTCCCATCTTTAGAAAATGGGGATAACAGTAACTATGGTTTTGGAGAATAAATTAGAGGACAAAATAAGTTATTTGGCCCAGAGTAGATGCTTGTCAACCTTTAACTTCCTTCCCTTCAAGAGTTTGTGTTCTCACCTTGTTTCTGACACTGGCAGAAATGCTGTGAGCACAAGAAAAAGTACGTGTGAAATGTGTATTGAGCGAATGAATGAGATATGGAAAACTAAACGATAGTTACAGGACTGAGTGATTTAAACTGGGCCTAGAAAGTCAGTCACAATGTCTCATTTTAATTGTTGGCTTTGTGGATCCCGCTGCCCCACTCTGGCAGAGATAAGACAGTAAGTGTTAATCGCAGGATGTGTTGCAATTATTTACACTGTAATATTTTTGCCAGTAATACTGTAATATTTCTGCTGAATAGAAAAGAAAAGCAGTTATAATTTATGTGTATTTTCTCTCCTTAAAATTAATGTGTGGTAATTAAGAAACTGGAATGTGATCAAATGAACTCATCTGTCCCCAAACCTTACTTGCAATAATATGTTTGATTTTCAGTGAATCCCAGCGGCCTTTGAGGTTATTGTGTAGTGTGAAGATTGGTAGTGGAGGGGAGAAAGGAGGGAGGGAGAGAGACACACACTTTTTTTTTCTGGTAGACCTGGGTTTTTTGATTTTTTAATTTTATATTGGAGTATAGATTTGCAATGTTGTGTTAGTTTCAGGTGTACAGCAAAGTGATTTAGTTGTACATATACATATATCTATTCTTTTTCAGATTCTTTTCTTATATAGGTTATTATAGAGTATTGAGTAGAGTTCCCTGTGCTATATAGTAGGTCCTTGTTGACTATTTTATATATAGTAGTGTGTATATGTTAATCCCAAACTCCTAATTTATCCCTCTCCACCACATTTCCCCTTTGGTAATCATAAGTTTGTTTTCTAAGTCTGTGAGTCTGTTTCTGTTTTGTAACTAATTTCATTTGTATCATTTTTTTAGATTCCACATATAAGTGATATGGTTGATTTACAAATTTATATGTTTCAGGTATACAACACAGTGATTCACAATTTTTAAAGATTATACTCCATTTATAGTTATTATAAAATATTGGCTATATTTCCCTGTGCTGTAAAATATATTCTTGTAGCTTATCCATTTTATACATAGTAGTCTGTGCTTCTTAAATTGTCCCTTCAGTTGTCTATGGTGTGTGTATCTTTGTGTATGTGTGTATGTGCATGTACGTGTGTACACACACACACACATGCTTTGGTAACATCCTCTTCCCCATTCACCAAGTTAAATTAAACCTGGCCCAGAGGTCAGGACTTTGTAAGCTGGCAAAGGACGACTTCTATTCGTAAATTTTGCTAATTGTTCAGCATCCACTTTTTTTCCTCTCTAGATATAAAGCATGGGAATCCTGATTTTTTTCTCATTTCTTCTTCACATTTCTCAGAAAGTACTCGTAAAGGGAACAAGTGAGTTTTTGCAAATCACTCTTATAAATCTGTCTGAACAAGTAAAAATAGCCTCCAGAAAATGGCTCTATTCCAAGGACCTCGCTTCAAAAGAAACCCAAACACTGTGAGAGTCAGGGAGGGCGGTTGAAGACAGGCAGCTGTCCGTGTTAGACTGATCCAGCTCAGTAAGAGCTAAGAAGTGGAAACATAAAGAACAGATAACAAAATATGTAAAGTTTACTTGTTGAAATTTTCTCACAGAAGTCTCCTTGGATGAAAAATGATACAGGAAAATCTGTATGCAGTGCCACTATATACATTAGGCCTTAAATTTTAGTCCTACTGTGGGATTTGTTTCAATATGACAAAGATAATTTAAGAACTCTTCCTGTGTGGAGAATTTTTTTTCTGGATGATTTTGGCATTTTATTTAAAATTTCCACTATATATAGAAATGATTCTAGTTTGCTGGAAAATGTTTTTTTCCTATACCTGTACTCTGTGTAAACTTTCTTTCCACAGGAGAGCAAGTTGATTTTGAATTCCTCAAATGCAACTTTCACACTGGACTCATTACAGGTGCAAAATTATTTATCCTTAACCCTTGGCCTTGAAATCAGAAATAGCTGGTTCACACGTTTAGCAGAACTGAGAAAGGTAACATGAGGCATGTGCCATATATTATGGGGCAACACCTCATAATCAAATACAGTATTTCTTCAGCAAAAGATGTTTATTCAGTCTAAAGTGGGTATGTGAAGACTACAAATGGCCTCATGTTAACTCAGGTCAGGTTCACCACCAAGTGAGTCGCACCAGATTTATTTATTTATTTATTTTTAATTAATTCATTTATTTTTGGCTGTGTTGGGTCTTCGTTTCTGTGCGAGGGCTTTCTGTAGTTGCGGCAAGCGGGGGCCACTCTTCATCGCGGTGCGCGGGCCTCTCACTATCGCAGCCTCTCTTGTTGCGGAGCACAGGCTCCAGACGCGCAGGCTCAGTAGTTGTGGCTCACGGGCTTAGTTGCTCCACGGCATGTGGGATCCCCCCAGACCAGGGCTCGAACCCATGTCCCCTGCATTGGCAGGCGGATTCTCAACCACTGCGCCACCAGGGAAGCCCCAGATTTATTTTTAAATGTTAGCTTTTCAAAGCTGTTGAGATTCGAAATCTTGGGTAACGGATTGTGAACTCTTGTTTCCCCATGTCCCTTCTCAGCCGTCACTTCCTCTCAGCTGTGTCCCTCTTCGTCCATTTTCCCAAGCTGACAAGCCCAGAGATCATCTTTGCTCCTGGCCTCTGCTAGACCCCCCTTTCTTGTATCACACGTGTTGTCCATTTACACGGCTGCCCTGCTCTTAACTATCCTTCTATCCTATATCTTTGGAAAGCCTGTGCTCAAAGTGGATCGGTCTAAGCTCATAGAGCCCCAAATGATTCTTTAAATTCTATGGTGACCAGCAGTCTTCTTTCTTTCCTCACGCAGGACTCCCTTTAATGTTCCAGATCTTGATTAGAACGGGACGCAAAGGTAAGGATAAAGATCTTCTGTGCACAGTCCCAGCCATTACCACAACCTCTTCTTCACTTCCGCCCCAGGTCTTACCCTCTAGGGTTACCCAACCTTTCCCTCTTCCCTAAACACTCCATAAGCTTCCCAGCCCCCAAGCCACTGGTCGTGAAGCCTCTTCCTGGAATTAACCCTCCTTCCCCACTTTTTTTTTTTTGCCAGTTTCCACTTAGACTCTTCTTTGATTCTACAGAAAATTACTTTTACCTCTCACTGAGCCTCCGTCATAAATACTTTGAACATTTTTCTATTGCAGCACGTAAACAGTGCAATCCAATTATTTTGATTCTATGCTTCTTTCCCACTGGCCTTCATGAAGGCTGGGATTGGGTCTTATTCATCTTTGTATTTACACTGGGAGAAGAGAGTGCCAAATGCATTTGGGGAAAGATATGCTACACAAAATGAAGCAGGTCTTTTTTTTTAAGTGTAGGACTTCTCATTGCCTAACCCATACAAAGAGACACTTTTCCCTATAGTTATTTACTTTTTAAAATTTATTTTATTGAAGTATGGTTGACTTACAATGTTGTGTTAATTTCTGCTGTACAGCAAAGTGATTCAGTTACACATAGATATACATTCTTTTTCATATTCTTTTCCATTATGGTTTATCATCACAGGATATTGAATGTAGTTACTGTGCTATACAGTAGGATCTTGTTGTTTATCCATTCTAGAATATATATGATAGCTTGCATCTGCTAATCCCAAACTCCCAATCCATCCCTCCCCACCCCCATAGTTCTTATAATTTCCTGACCTTATTCCTATCATGGGTTGAATGGTGACCCCCCAAAAGATGTCCACATCCTAATCCCTGGAACCTGGGAATGCCATATTATATGGAAAAAGTGTTTTTGCAGATATAGCTAGGGATTTTGAGGTGAGATCAGCCTAGATTATCAAGGTGGGCTCTAGATTGATTGACAAATTTCCTTATAAGAGATAAAAGAGGAAAAGACACACACACAGAGGAAAAGCCCGTGTGAAGACAGAGACAGAGATTGGAGTGATGCAGCCACAAGACAAGGAATGCATAGAGACACCAGAAGTTTGAAGAAGCAAGGGAAGAGTCTTTGCTAGAACCTTTGGAGGGAGCATGTTCCAACAACACCTTGATTTCAGATTTCAGGCCTTCAGAATTTCTTTTGTTATAAGCTGCCCAGTTTATGGTAATTTGTTACAGCAGCCCTAAGAAACTAACACGGTCCCTTTTTCTCCTCACCCCATTGGTTGTTGTTACATGTTAGTTTTCGTACAGCTCTGCATGTGTTGCTTGTATTTTCCACTCTACTCTAGGGTGACCCCACCCACTTCAGATCACTACGTCTTTTTTTCTTTTTTTTCTGATCCAGATCTTTACTTCCTGTGCCCCAGATCTGTGTATCCAACTTCCTAATGCACGCTTTAGACTGGCTATCCTACAGACACTGGCTATTTAAATTGAACTCATATCTCCTTTTCTTCTACAAAACTGCTTCCCTTTCTGTACATCCTATTTCTTGCATGGTACCAGCATCAGGAGGGCACTTTAATTTCTGACCGTAACTCCCACATCTTGACAGTGTCACAAGTCCTTGTTGAATATACTTTATTTAATCATTTTAATCTTTTTATTATTGTTATTTTACATGTGGTCCTCTATTGTACTGTTCTTTTTACATACAATTACATTTACCATTTTAACCATGTTTAAGTGTACAGGTCAGTAGTGTTCCGTATATTCACATTGTTGTGCACAGATCTCTAGATCTTTCCATCTTTCATCTTGTGACATTGAAACTCCCTCCCCCTCCCCCAAGCCCCTGGCAACTACCCTCCTACTTCCAGTTTCTATGATTTGACTACTTTAGATACTTCATATAAGTAGGATCATATAGTATTTGTCCTTTTGTGTTTTATTTTTTGAAAGGAATTTATTCTTTTAATTATAGAACAATTTCAGACAAGCTGAAATTATTGAGAAGTGGGAAGAAATAATTTACTTGCCATTGTCCTGTCATCTAAGACACTCACTATTAACTTAGTGCATTTCATTCCAGTCATTTTACTATTATTTTTTTCATATTTTTGATCAGAATGTAAATAATTTTGTATACCCACAGATGAATGAATGAAAAAAACTCATCACTTTTCAAAATTATTGGTGTTTGTTTTTAGACATAACATAATTTCTCACCTGTTATCAACAATCCCCTAAATTCATTTCAAAATAGTATTTGCTTTTCATCTTCACTTTGACTTCAAACACAGACCAGACACTAAACTCATTTTCCCCCTTATGTTCCTTCCCAGTGGAGCCATCATCATTAAAATAGCATGAGATGGCGATTCCCTTATGACAGCTACTCCACGTTGCCCAAACATGCTGAAGAAGGATCATATGCAACTGTTCCTGAAATGTCATCATTCACTTTAGATTTCACAGTTGATGTTAATATGAGAAGAATAAATGATTCACATACTGCCTAGCCTACAGCTAATTAGTTTCATCATGCAGTTTAGGATCACAAAGCCAAAAGTGTAAATGCTCTGCCTCCTATGACAACCCCAGAGAGTTGCATACTGGTTATCCATGACCTACTACTGGTTATCCAGGACCTACCTACCACCTGCAGACATGTGGGCACATCCAGCCCCATCCAGAGCTTTCATGGTTCAGAGAGATGTGGAATCCCATCAACTTCTCCCCATCCCCCACTCAACAGGTTGGTTCTAACTTTCAGGTCATCGCATGGTTGCCTCAGTTGCTCTCAAATCATTTGGGTGCTGGTGCAACTCTTCCCTGAAAAATCCATGTGCTGGGGCTTCCCTGGTGGCGCAGTGGTTGAGAGTCTGCCTGCGAATGCAGGGGACACGGGTTCGAGCCCTGGTCTGGGGGGATCCCACATGCCGCGGAGCGACTGGGCCCGTGAGCCACAACTACTGAGCCTGAGCGTCTGGAGCCTGTGCTCCGCAACAGGAGAGGCCGCGATAGTGAGAGGCCCGCGCACCGCGATGAAGAGTGGCCCCCGCTTGCCGCAACTAGAGAAAGCCCTCGCACAGAAGCGAAGACCCAACACAGCCATAAATAAATAAATAAATAAACTACATTCCTTTAAAAAAAAAAAAAATCCATGTGCTATGGTCCGATTCACATAATGTTTCCTGAGGATGACACTTGCTAAGATGCCCCAAGGAGAGGGCCCGGTGTTTCCCTACAAAAGCAAGAAGCCTGGTCTCCCTTTTGGCAGACTGGGACAGGCATCTGTTCCAGGAGTAATTTCTCTTGACTTTCAACCTTCAGAAATTCACTGCAGCACTTTCCCCCAAGAGAAGAAGGTTAATGCCAACAGGTCCAGGGGAAGTATCCATGTTCACCATTCTAGCTGGATTTTATAACATCCCATCAGCAAACTATCTTTATAACATCAGTAGGTCCTTGTTTCTGAGACTGCAATGACACAAAAGGGAAAATGTCTGGGCACAAAGGAAATTGTTTATCTTTCTAGTTTCATTCCTAAGCCTCTAGTGGCTCTTAGCCATTATCTCGAATCCCAGATCCTGTTGAACCCACTTTTTTGGTAAACATTGGGACCTCTGGAAATCCTGTCTTTTTGTTGAGCTATTTGATGGAGAAGCAAGCTCTCCACATGCCATCCTATCTCTAGATATTTCCAGGCCTGGTTGAATCTGCAAATAGAGTACAACATCTGAGTTTATAGTGACAATAGTTGGAAATCCCAGCACTAATCAGCATGGGAGGTGCATGGAACAATGTGACAGAGGGCTTCTAGGAGGCAGCACTTAAAATACCAGGCATGTCAGCAAAAGGAAAGTCTGTGGCAGGTAGCAGGCCCCAGGTAGCGTTAAGGATCAAAGGCAAGACTCCTGTCTTTTAAGAGAATAATTGTCTCACAAACAAAAGATTGGGTCTGAGCCTCTGGGGGGTATGAAAAGGTAAGGAATGAGCCCCAAGGAGTCGCACAGAGCTTAGCGATCTCAATCAGGTTGAAAACTGAGCTTGGGTTTTAAGAAATAGGCAGTTGCTCAATAATCAAAACTGGTGTGTGCTGTTGGTGGGAATGTAAATTGATACAGCCACTATGGAGAACAGTATGGAGGTTCCTTAAAAAACTAAAAATAGAACTACCATACGACCCAGCAATCCCACTACTGAGCATATACCTGGAGAAAACCATAATTCAAAAAGACACATGTGGGCTTCCCTTGTGGTGCAGTGGTTGAGAGTCTGCCTGCCAATGCAGGGGACATGGGTTCGAGCCCTGGTCTGGGGGGATCCCACATGCCGCGGAGCGACTGGGCCCGTGAGCCACAACTACTGAGCCTGAGCGTCTGGAGCCTGTGCTCCGCAACAGGAGAGGCCGCGATAGTGAGAGGCCCGCGCACCACGATGAAGAGTGGCCCCCGCTTGCCGCAACTAGAGAAAGCCCTCACACAGAAACGAAGACCCAACACAGCCAAAAAAATAAAAAAATAAAAAATAAATAATAAATTAAAAAATTAAAAAAAAAAAAAAAAAGACACATGCACTCCAGTGTCCACTGCAGCACTATTTACAATAACCAGGACATGGAAGCAACCTAAGTGTCCATCGACAGATGAATGGATAAAGAAGATGTGGCACAAATATACAATGAAATATTACTCAGCCATACAAAGAAATGAAATTGAATTATTTGTAGTGAGGTGGATGGATGTAGAGTCTGTCATACAGAGTGAAGTAAGCCACAAAGAGAAAAACAAATACGGTATGCTAACACATATATATGGAATCTAAAAAAAAAAAAAAAAAAAAAGGTACTGACGAACCCAGGGGCAGGACAGGAATAAAGACGCAGGTGTAGAGAATGGACTTGAGGTCATGGGGAGGGTGTAGGGTAAACTGGGATGAAGTGAGAGAGTAGCATTGACATATATACACCACCCAATGTAAAATAGATAGCTAGTGGGAAGCAGCCACATAGCACAGGGAGATCAGCTTGGTGCTTTGTGACCACCTAGAGGGGTGGGATAGGGAAGGTGGGAGGGAGGCGCAAGAGGGAGGGGATATGGGGATATATATCATAGCTGATTCACTTTGTTATACAGCAGAAACTAGCACAACATTGTAAAGCAATTATACTCCAATAAAGATGTTAAAAAAATAAAACAAAACAAAGAACAGTACAGAAAAAACAAACAAAAAACCTGGTGCATGTTTCAGACCCAGAAAATGTTGAGCTGATGCTATATCCCAGGCTTGTGGTAAAGAGCAGGGTTTTTCAACTGTTATTGTACATTCAATGATTAACCTGAGGATCTTTTGAAAAATGCAGATTCCGATTCAGCAGATCTGGAATGGGTTCTGATCATCATTACTAACAAGCTTTCAGGTGATGTACATGCTGCTGATCTGTGGACCAAACTTTTTTTGCCTTATTTTTTGTTTTTGTTGATTTTTAAAAATTCTTGGAATACTTTTAGATTTACAGAGAAGTTGCAAATATAGTACAGAGTGTTCCCATATACTGTTCATCCCACTTCCCTAACATCAATATCTTACATCATAGGGTACATTTGTCAAAACTAAGAAATGAACATTGGTACAATGCTAGTAACTAAACTATAGACTTTATTCAGATTTTCTCCAGTTTTTCCACTAATGTCATTTTCTGTTCCAGGATCCAATTCAGGATCCCACATCATGTTCAGTTGTCATGTCTCCTTATTTTCCTCCAATCTGTGACAGTTTCTCAGTTTTTCCTTGTTATTCAAGACCTTGACAGTCTTGAAGAGTATTTTGTAGAATGTCCCTCAGTTTTTCTTCACATGTCTGACACTTCCTAATGATTAGATTCGGGTTATGGGTCTCTAGGAAGAAGACCACAGAGGTAAAGAGCTTCTCGTATCAGGGGGCACATGACATTAGCACGATTTAACAAAGAGGATGTTAAACTTGATTACGTGGTTAAAGTGATGCCCACCAGGTTTTTAAAATTACTATTTTCCCCTTTCCAGACTCTTCTTTGGAACTGAGTCTAAATGTGGGCAATGGTTCTCAAATTTGAGCACTCTCAAGAATCACCTGGAAGACTTGTTAAAACATGGATGACTAGGCCCCTTTCCAATTTCGGATTCAGCAAGCCTGGGGTGGGGCCCAGGAATTTGCATTTCTAAAAGTTCCCGGGTGATGGTGATGTTACTGATCCAGGGACCACACTTCGAGACTCCGAGAACCACTGGTCTGGCACATTTGTCCTTCATTTCTGAGCCATATGCTTGACTAGATTCACCTGGGAGAAATTCTAAATTCATATTGTCAGGTCTGGTCCCTGGCAATTTGGATTGAGAAAATCTAGGGTGGCACACATGAGTTGGCATTTTTACAAATGCAAGTGAACCTTGGGAACCACTGAAGTTCATGCTACTTTACTGGTGAATGTGTCACTGTGGCCTCAGGACAATGCTAAGGCAGCAGATGGGTTTCAAACAGCTCCAATTGTGGGAAGAAATGGGCAGGAGAGCCTGGGAACCCAGCAGGGTCTGAATCATCGGCCTTCTGCCTGCCTGGCTCTGACCTTGCTGTCTTTCTTCATCCCCCCAGGAAACCTCTCTATTATTTTGATTTGTCCAAATCACATGACTGCTCAGAAGTGGACAGCACTCAACTCCAAGACCAGCCTAAAGTTAGCAATCTGCTGAAATTCTGAAACAGAATAAAGCACACCATAGTACTGTTTTCTAGTGTCAAGTAATTTATTTTATTGTCTAAATCTTATATCCTTCAATGTTCACCCAAAAGAAGTTGTATGATTCTGAATATTTCAAGAGAAAACTGGCGGGAGGTGGCAGGGGAAGATGAAAAAACTAGAGAAATAAGGAAAATGTTTTTCTTACTTGAACTGAGGAAAAAAATTTAATTTATATAATTTTATTATATAATTGTACTATTATTTACTACTTATATTTAGCTTTTTATTCTATTATCAAAATTACTATATTATTATTATTATCTATATAAAGTTACATCTATCCTTGGTAAATAAGATGATAACTTTTAACTGACCAAAACCAAAATCCAGTAAAATAAAAACAGTAAGTTTAAATGTCATTTTGTATAATTAAATAAACTCCTTATTTTAAACATAAACTGTCCAAGATCTTTAAAAATTAGTTTCTCCCTTTACTAGTTTCCTAGGGCTACAATAACAAATCCTCACAAGCTGGTAGCTTAAAATGAGAGAAATTTATTCTCTTAGAGTTTTGAAGTCCAGAAGCATGAAATTAAGGTGCTGACAGCCTTCTGGAGGCTCTGAGGAAGAATCCACGCCCTGCCTCTCTCCTAGCTTCCTGTGGCTGCTGGTAGTACTTGGCTCATGGCCACCCTCCAATTTCTGCCTCACTTGATCTTCACATGACCTTTTCCTCTGTCTCTGGGTCTCAGATCTGTCTCTCCTTCTCTTATAAAGACATGTGTCATTGGATTTAGGGCACACCGTAAATCCAGGATGGTCTCATCTTGAAATCCTTAGTTTAATTACATCTGCAAAGACCCTATTTTTAAACAAGTTCACATTCACAAGTACTGGGGGTTAGGACTTGGGCACATCTTTTTTTTTGGGGGGGGGGTCATAATTCAACTACTACACTTCCTAACCCCTACTAAAAAATATTGAACAAATGTGTGAAGAAGGGTGCCATGTTATTGCTTGCTTGTGTGTCTGTGTGCCTTATTCCATTCAGTTCTGTCTGTTGTTTACCTCCACCTACTCTTTTGAACAGTAGGGGCAATGTAGAAACACCCTGAGTCTCCCAAATGGCCAAGTCACCAGTCTTTTTCCGTTGTCCTTGAGCAGCACACACTGAGGGGGTGACCAAAGAGGGCTGCCTTCCCGCGTTCCATAAACACCCTGCAAAACCCAACTAATATAAGAAGAGAGCCATGTAACTCTTTAGATCACTACCTTCTGTTTGCTACAGCACCTAAACTGTTTGTAGTAGACTTTTCCTATTGTCAATACATCTTCCTTTAAAAAATTATTAAAGATTTTTTTCTTACAATATAGTTTTAATCTAAGTCCATTAGAGGTGCATGAAAAATCTGAAGGCTCAACATCACTAAGGTCACTAAAAGGGTGGGATACTCAGGGTTATTTCTGCAGAAAGCTTTCGAATTTAACACAACACTTACTCATTTGAGGTTAGACTCATGAAGAGGCAGATGGCAGGACAGCTTTTTTATCCTGTTTCTTGCCTAATCAATGCATTTTAAACTCTTGTGTCCTTCTGCCTTGTAGCATTCAAAGCAATTTTTAAAATATTTCATTTGTATATACTGATAACTATCTGTCTCACATGACTTTTGTAAAATGAGCTTGGCTTTTTATAGTAAATTTTCTGTTGGCATTATCTGTGAAATAGTTATAAAAATGTGTTTTCTTGATGAAAAAGCTGTGGTACGCAAAATGTTATCCACCACTCTTGTATCCCAAGCAAAGAAAGCCTACAAACACAGTAGTTGTTATGATCCTGAGTTTTAAATAGTCACACTTGAGACTAAAATGGGGGTTAGCAAATATTTTTCTATAAAGGTCCAGACAGTAAATATTTGAGGCTTTGCGAACCATGTGGTTGGTGTCTGTCACAACTACCCCACTCTGCTGTTGTAGCCTGAAAGCAGCCATAGATAATAAGTAGGGCTGTGTTCCAGTAAATCTTCACCTATAGGTGGTGGCTGGATTTAGTACATAGGTCATAGCTTGCCAACCCCTGCTCTAAAATAGCAAACGGTTCTCCACACTTTTACCATACAGAGAGATCTCCATGTGGAAACATTGGGGAATTTAGCATAATTTCAGATTCTCTTTCATAATGCTGGAAACATTTTGCACATCTCTTTCATTCACCATTATACACCCAGTGCCTAGCACAGGGGTCTTTCATTTAGGAGGCACTCAAAAGTTTATTGAATGAATAGCAAATGAGTGAAGCCTGAGTTTTTCTAGCATGCCAGTCTCTGCAGAGTGTGCACTATGCGTTGTCCAGCTCCAATGCAATTCAAATCACATATATATGAAATCTAAAAAAAAAAAAAAGGTTATGAAGAACCTAGGGGCAGGACAGGAATAAAGACACAGACATTGAGAATGGACTTGAGGACACAGAGAGGGAGAAAGGCAACCTGGGATGAAGTGAGAGAGTGGCATGGACTTATATATACTACCAAATGTAAAATAGATAGCTAGTGGGAAGCAGCCGCATAGCACAGGGAGATCAGCTCGGTGCTTTGTGACCACCTAGAGGGGTGGGATAGGGAAGGTGGGAGGGAGGGAGATGCAAGAGGGAGGAGATATGGGGATATATGTATATGTATAGCTGATTCACTTTGTTATAAAGCAGAAACTAACACACCATTGTAAAGTAATTATACTCCAATAAAGATGTTAAAAAAAAACAAAAACAAATGGCTTAGCTGAAATAACTCAAGTTCAATATTCCAAAACACTGGAAACTCTTGTATGGTGGGGTTCTCCTCTCTCTTTCTCTGCAGGAATATGATAAGCTCTGTACTTCTGTGATGGATCAATATAGTTACAATACCTTTCTGTAAAAAGAGAACCAATATTTATATCTATATCTTATCTGTATTACATCTATGTCAATCAATCCCTTGGCTCATTGATAGCAATGGGGAAATGGGGATGATGAGACTCTGAAGCAAAATAGGGGCCGGGTGGCAGCACTTGACTGCCAAAGCCAGGGCACTGCAGCTAAGGGGGCTTGACTTGGAGGGCATTGTGGAGACGATTAATAGAACATGGCGCCCCTAAAGGCAAAATAGATGAATAACCAATGGGGGTACTGCTTAATCCATACAATCAAAAGAAGGTAAGAATAGATGAACAGTAGGCTGAGGGTGGTCACCCCCATAGAAATTCATGATCCTTTGCCCAGATCTCAGACCTCAGGCAGTTTTCAGACCCAGAAACCACTGGCTGAAGAGGTGGCCAAGTCCATAGGAGGAAGTATCTTGAAATATCATGGGAAAAATATAGTATGTTAATTTCCCCCATTTTCCTCAAAAAGACCTATGGTAATTCAGCTGAGAAAACACACACTGGGGAAAGAGGAATATCCAAATATTTTGAGGGTATTGGATCTGAATTAACATTGATTCACAGAGTTCCAAAACATCATATTAGAGAGGAGGCATACCGGGGCCAAGTAATAATCAATATCCTGGTCAGAGTCTGGCTCTCAGTAGGTCCAGTAGGTCCGTGGACCCAGCCAGTGGTCACCTCCCCAGTCCCTGAATGTAGAATTGGGACTGATGTAGGTGGCTGTTAGAGTAGCCTCCTTCTTGAATTCTTCTCATTCAAACCAAATGAGCTATCATAGTGAGAAGGGGACGTGGAATCTTTTGAAACTGCACCTCTACTCTCCCGTCCTTTCTATCCCCATCCCCTTGTCAGTCCTGGCTAAGATGGTGAATCCAAAAATATTGCATTTGGAGGTGGTGATGAAGAGGAATGGTAGAAATTAATGCTGCTCTAAAGGATCTTAAGAATGCAAGGGATAGTGGTCCATATCACAGCTCCATTTAATTCACCAGTCTCACCACTGTACAAACCAAATGAATCTTGGAGAATGACTGTAGGCCACAGCAAGCTCAAATAATAGCCCCAATTGTGGCTACTGTGCTAGATGTGTTACCTTTGCAAGAGCAGATTAATATGGCCTCAGGTACATGGCATGCACACAGGGATTTGGCATTTTTTTCTGTCCCAATCAAGAAAGATCAGAAACTGTTTGCAATTACATAGAACTGATAGCAATATACATTTACATGTTCGTCTGGGGCTACATTACCTCCTACTCTCTGTCATAATATAATCAGATAATATACAGGCTGTCTGGACATCCTGTGCAACCTTGTGTTGATTAGGAGGGTGAGCAAGAAGTGGCTAGCATACTGGAGGTGTTGGTAAGACACAGGGATTGCCAAGTATGGGAGTTAAAGTTGGTGACAACTGAGGGGCTCTCCACTGTTGTAAAGTGTTTAGTGATCCAGGTGGGTCAAGGGCAGGTGAAGACATCTCTTCCATAAGACAAATTGCTGCATCTTACCTTTCTACCAGAAAGAAGGAAAAAGAATTCCTGGTAGGGTGCTTTGGCCTATGATGCCAACATATCCTACATCTAGGAATGTGTTCCAGCCCATATACTGGGTGACAAGTAAATCTCCCTGCTTTGAGTGAGGCCTGGAACAGGAAGTCAGGGCTGCAATGCAAGCAGCCCTGCTGCTTGGGCCAGATGATATGGCAAACCCTATGCTGTTGGAGGGGCTAGTGACGGGAAAAGATCCAGTGTGACACATAGGTGAAGCCTGGGTGGGAGCAGCCAACACAGACCTCTGGCATTTGGGAACAGGCCATGTCATCTGCAACGGAAATTTATATGTTTTTTGAAAAAGAGTTCCTGGTGTGTTAAGGGGGCTGAGTAGAGACAGAATTCTTGATTATAGGACACCAAGTAACCATGGGTCTGGTACTGTCCATTACGATCTGGGTTCTGTCAGACCCACAGAGTCATAAACTCAGGCAGACCCAGCAGCAATCCAACATGAGATAGAGATTGTGCAACTGGGTTCGAGGCTAAGCAAGACCAGAAGACATGAGGTAACTGCATGAGCAGGTAGCCCAGACCATGTCACCCACCACAGGAGTACCAGCACCCACCCCCTCAGATCGTTCCTAGAACTGGGGGGGGGGGGGGAGGGGGGGAGGGGTGTCTCGTGTGACCAGCTGAAGCAGTGGGAGAAGCCTGGACATCTGTTATGGATAGCTCAGCTCAGCGAGTGGATGCAGGCTGAAAGTGAGCAGTGGTTTGATTATACTCAGGTTGGGAGGGTACTTGAAAACCAGTGGCGAGAAAAATCGTCCCCATGGACAAAGCTCAGAGTGGTGCTCCTGTTACTAATTTTGTGTGGAGGGAGCAGTGGCCTGAGATGAGAATATACACATCCTCGTGGGTAGAGGGAATACAGTCTGATAGGCTGGTCAGGGGTTTGAAGGAAAAGGACTAAAAAATTGGAGACAAAGAAGTTTGGCATAAAGGAATATGGATGTACTTACAGGAAAGGGGATAATGTGTAAAGATCTTTAATACACATATTAATGGACACCAGAAAGCCTTCATCACAGAAAAGGCAGAAACAACCAATCAGACGCATGACTAGGCCAGTGTACATTGGCCGGTCTTTGAACTGACACAATGATCACAGGAACGGAGGGACCACGGGGGCAGAGTTAGAGGCTGTGCCTGGGCTCTGGTCCATCGACATCTTTGAACGCCTAACCTGCCAGCAATGGACACAAACGCTGAGCTCCCAAAGTGACTTCTTCGAGGAGATGATTTTCTATAGGTGATTTTCCTTATGTTAGGGGATCAATGTGCATCCAACATATGAGGCAACACAGCGGACATTTTCTTGAAAAATCCAAGGAATTTTAACATCTTTGGTGCCTAATTTTAATCTCATTAGTACCTTCATAGGTGAGCCATTTCCTGGAGTCAGCCTCATGCCTATTCAATTGAGTGGGCATAACTTTACAAATTGTACACATTAATGTAAAAAAAAAAAAAATCATAACGTTGAACTGCCTAACACAGGAAAGGAAGAAAAACAGAAACAAACTATAGTATCTTTTCCAATTCTAGTTAGGACATTAAATCAACGGTGTCTGCAAAATTGTTTAGCCTCATATTAGGTGTGTAATCCTAGTTGTTCCATAAATGTTTGTTGAATACTTTTTGGTAAGACCATTGGCCTGGATTAGTGTCTTTGCGGATATTTAGATAGTGGAAATATAACATTTTAATGGGAATTGTTATAGAACGTTGTATTTCCTTTCCTGTCTTAAAAAGATTTTAATTAATTTCACTTTTTCTTAATAACTCTGTGTCAGAATATGGACATCAAGCACTGCCTAGAATTAACAATGATGTCCTTGGGGCTGATGGTATGTGTAAGGCTGTGCTTGTCTTGTAAGTTATCCTTTAGAGACTCCTCTTCTCTAGTTGGTGTATTTACTATTATATTTCATTTCCTCTGTTCTGATTCCTTACAGATATCCATGGACATCAAAGTGTTACAGTCAAGGTTGAAAGGAGCAGAATTTCGCCTAGATTAAGGGGGATTTACTAAGAAGATATTTGGTGTTCCCATGGCAATGACGACTATCTAAGCTTATGCGAAATTGAGCTGGCATATGGAAAAGCATCAATAACAAGTCTTTGTGTGTTTGTGTATATAACACAATCTCTTTCCTTCTTTTTATTTTATTTTTTATTTTTAATTAAAGTATAGTTGCTGTATTTCCTTCCTTTTTTCTCTGCTTCATTCTCTTGCTCAATATGTACATGACTTAAAATGACTGTTCTAGCCCTGACTAAACTTAACTTTTTGGTTCAAATGCCAAATGCCATCTATGAAGTCTCTCTGGTTTTTAGTTCAAAGTATCAAAACTGAGAATATGATAAGCTCGCTAAACAGCTGATAAATTGGCTTTTTTTCCAGATCATTCTTGCTCAGAGAAAGAGAGAGAAAGAGCTGGAGCTTAGGGGTCCTATGGCATAAACACAGCTGCCTAGGTTTGTCCCTTACACATTGCTCTGTGTGTGCAGCAATTCTTAGGGAAAGAACTAGAGAGAATTTGTAACATCCAGTTTTGATCCTAAATTAGAGATGGAAAAGTTATATCTAGTCCTGCTGAAATCTGTACCATGTTCCATTTTCATCCTGACTTACTTACATTTGAGACAGCTTTCCGACTTTGGATGGTTTGATGGGAAGATGACAAGGATTAGGGTGTCTTATTTTTTTCCCTGACTTTTCTGCACTACCTGCCAGAATTGTATTAAAAACAGGTTCCAACACTATTTCAGGGAACATACTCATTCATATGATGCTATTTTTCTTTAAAGTCAACTTAGGCAGAATGGTTGATCGGTTCCAGGGAACATGGAAATCCATTCCTTGTGAAAATTTTGAAGAATATATGAAAGAACTGGGTGAGCCATATTTACTTGCATATCATAGCCAGTAAAAATGGGAGCTTTGATAGCAGAGAACTTGCTCTGTGTGAACCCCTCCCTTCAGTTTTTCACACAGAAACAATAAATATTAATTTAGCACCTAGATACAGTTCTGTGTAAAACTGGTTGAAATTGACATAACCCCTCCTCTCATATAATTGACCATGGATTTACATAGATAAAACGTGCATGTGCCATATACTAAATGGCAAATGATTTCAATAAATGATTTTAAACAAAAAGTCACAATTATTTAAAAAAATGATCATTTTGCAAACATTTGCTCTCAATTTTCTGAGGATTTGCAGAATAGATCTTGTGTTCCAGTTTCTGATGGCTGCTGGCATTCCTTGGCATGTGGCCACAACACTTCAGTCTTTGCTCCTATTGTCACATTTTCTCCTCTTCTGTAGTTTAATATCCCTCTTCCTCTTCTTACAAGGAAAATTTCTTCTTATACAGAAATTTGTGACTATATTTAGGGTCCACCTGGATAATCCAAGGTTATCTCCCTATTTCAAGATCCTTAAATTAGCCATATTTGCAAAACCCCGTTCGGCATATAAAGTAACATTCACCGGTTCCAGGGACTAGGACGTGAGTATCTTTGGGAACAATTTTCCAACCTGTCACATCTTGCCATTATGTTTCACAATATGAATTCCATGAACCATGTTACAGTGTCTCCCCAATGTATCTTCTCTTAGAAATTTAACTTAAGTATTGAAGTATATGTAATACTATTTCCATAGAATATACTCCTACATGTACTGCACAAAGTTGTGTGTGCAATGATGTTCACTACAGGATTATTTGTAATACCAACAAAAAAGGAAACAACAAAATGCCCATCAATAAGGGGACAGATAAATAAATATTAGTATTAGTATGTATAGAATTTTTAATAGTGGTAATGGTTGTATAACATCGTGAATGTACTTAATGTCACTTAATTGTACACTTTAAAATGGTTAGAATGGTAAATTTTATGTTATATGTATTTTACCACAGTAAAAATACATAATAGAAAAAACAAACATGTGAACATGTAAGAATGTAAGGGAAGAAATAAAGATCTGGAAGAATCCTTTAAACTGGGAGAAGAGTTTGAGGAAACCACACCAGGTGGCCATAAAACTAAGGTGAGACCTTCAACACTCTTTCAGATAAATTTCATAAGAATGTTAATTTTGAAATCATCCCAAGTAAGTAAGCAGTTATAGCAAACATATCTAAAGTCTGTGTTAGATTAATTTGGGGCTTAAGCTTAGGTCTGAGGATCTCAAATTTTAATACACACATAAATCTCTCAGGATGTTTGTAAAAAATACCTACTTCTAGGTCTCATCCCAGAGGCTCTGATATCTGGGGCCAGTACCTGAAAACTGTATTTTTAACAGTTCTGATGCAGATGCTTAGCAGAACACATTTTGAGAATTATTTCTTTAGATTGTTCTCTCAGAAACAGAACGTCTACCTTTCTATTTTGCAGCAGTTTTCCACACATAGAATTACAATGAATAAAACTTGTATTAGCCAGTATAGGTGAGGTCATATCAATCACAGTAACAAATTATCCACAAGTTCTCAGTGGCTTACACATTTGGAGTTCTAACTCATAGTACATATTCAGTGTTGTGGTGGAGTTGGGGAAGTTTCTGTGTGGGGGGGAGAAGGTGGCAAGAAATGGAGGCATATGGTACTTGCCCCTCTTAATTTCTCCAGGGCCCAAGCCAAAGGAGGTTCAACTATCTTTTAGTTGGACTATCTGAAGTTTGTGTTCTCAGTCAACAAGATAGAGAAAGACACACTGGGCTTTTTATTGCCTCAGCCTGGAAGTGACACACACAGTTTCACTCATCCTATGGACTCCAAATTGAATACACAATTTATATTACACTATTTATATTTTTTTTGTTTATTGTCTGTTCCCCCAAACAAGAATGTAAGATCTTCAGAGAAAGGATTTCTTGTCTGTTCTGTTTTACAGAACCCACTGTTTGTTACATAATGTTTGCTCGACAAATATTTATCATTTGAATGAATACACTCAATAGAGGATTGTTAAACAATATGGAGGGTGAGGTCCTGACGAAAGGAACTGAATACCACATTATCAGATAGTTCTTAAATAATATGAGACTTCAAATTCCTGTATAATATCAAATGTAAGAAGAATTTTGACCAAAAATGTTTAATAAAGATGCCTATAGTAAATTAAAAATCTACTAGCATAAAAAGGCTGAAAAATATAGGAGAGCAGAAAGAAAATTTGGTGACCATCATTATCTCTGTCACGGGACAGACTGTAAATAATTTTGTAGAAGGCCCAACTTGGTAGATGTGTAAACTCTGAGATGTGTGCTTCCCGATGATTATATACTATGGTATTGCACTAGAGTAGAGTTTAATCATAGATATCTCTAAACTTTGTGGAACAAGATGCAGACTCTGGCTCAGAACTACTTGAGTGTGAATCCCACCTCTGCCACCAATCAACCATGTGACTTTGGGCAAGTCACAGACTCTTGCTGACTCAGTCTTTTCATTTGCAGAAGGGGATTATTATAGTACTTATGTCATAAAATTGTTGTGAGGATTACATGGGTTAATATATTAATACTCTTGAAGAGTGCCTCACACAATAAATAGTGCTACATAAGTGGTAGTTACTGTTGTTGTGATTATTATTATTATTATTTTTCTTGTGTTGGCCAAAAAGTTCGTTCGAGTTTTTCCATAAGCTGTTACGGAATATATCGTTGAGGTAAGAAGAGGAAATGTGATCTTACAGTAGGGGTTTGAATTAGCTTCATGTGCATTTTTAAGGTTGAAACTTACCTGTGATTCTTTATGCAGAAAGATAATACTTGGCCTATACAATAAACTATTTAAAAAAATCTTTACTTACTCAAGATATTTTGTTTTCACTCTTATAAAACTTTTTCTATCCCCAGAAAAATCAGCCAACAAATTTATTGTTGACAGAGTCTTAAAATAAATGGAATTGTAAACACCATTCTAAAGCTACCTGAGAGTATCACAACAGCTGAAAAGAATTTGGCACCTGATAAAATTTTAGAGTTCAAATATGACAGTCTGAGCTGAATTTGGTCTTGCCTGTTTTTCAGAGTACGGTAACCTTAGATGATGACTCTTTGATTCAGGTTCAGGACTGGGTTGGGAAAGAGACCACCATCAGGAGGGAGCTAGTAGATGAGAAAATGGTGGGGGTGAGTGAGCTGTTTCTCATTATTTTTTTCACCTACTCCAACACCTATATGTAAAATCACTCAGATAGTTTGTTCTAAAACAGTGGTAGTGAATGTAATTTTTCTTTTCCTCTTGCTTTATAAGAATGGGAGAGGGGGAATGTTGGCAGATAAATGTATGATCATAAAGATTATAAAATGTGCAAGGATTGAGAAAATAAAAAACTAGAGAGAATTTTAAAAATTGTCTTGCCTAATTCTTTGATTGGCGTGGAAGCGAAAACAAGCATGTATTTGTGCAAGAAAGATTTCAACAGGGACTGAGAGTTGTTGCTGATCCTCTGCGCCACACCAGGATGAATTTCTTAGCGTTTTCCAGATCAACACCAACCAAAAGCATGAAAAGGAAATTTAAACTAGGGAAGCAAAGCTTACGTGTTGTCTGTTTGATGTCTGGATCAATTGACACAAATAAAAACTAACATTTATGTGGCTACGATGTCGCCATGTTTTCATGTATTATTTACCCAATTTTCATAATAGTCCTGTCAAATAAGATTATTTAGCCCATTTAACAGGTGAGAAAATTAAGAGTCAGACACTGACTTACCTAAGGATATTTGGCCAGGAAAATGTGGTGGTGGTGGGATTAAAATCCACGTTGGCTTAATTCCAAAGTCTATACTTTTTTGAGTCTATCCTGCTCCCTCTCAGGACGGCTTCCCAGGTCATCTTTCTCACTTGTACAAAGTGGAGGGAAATACGTCCATGATTCTTCTCTTCCCAAACCCCACCTCCACCAAAATGAATAAAATAATTTTGGACATAAATATAAAATAGTTCTTTCTAAGGGAATATGCAAGAATTGTGTGAAGTTAAAAAAAAAAATCTATCCTCATTTCTTAACATAAGAATATTTTTCTTTCAACAATGAAGAGTACATTTCATTATAAAGTAAGAAGTGGAAGACTAAGGATAATTGATTTTATTGATGACATTAATCACTAAACAGATAGGTTTTATAGCTCATTAGAAAAAAATACTAGATTCAGAATCCGAAGACATGGATTTCCATATCTGCCTTCAGTACTTTTGTGACTTTGGAAAAGTCATTCATCCTTTCCAAGATTCAGCTTTCAAAATGTAGAAAATGTTTTCTTTTTTTTTTTTTTTTTCTTTTGGAGAGAATTAAATACCATCATGTACATATCAATGTTCTGAAAACCATGAAATACTGTATTGATGTAAATTATTATTTGAAAAATATAGAGTATGTAAAACTCTACAAAAATGCCTCAGTGTAGGCATTTAAAAATGTTTTAATGGAGATTTCAAATTCCTATAAATATGCTTTTTTATATATATAATATACAAATATATATATATATACACACACATTTATATACCATATGTCATGTGTAACATATATATGATTTGCCATGTATATACATATATCTGTACTCTTACTCTAAGTAGAATGTTACTTTATCACAAGTAAAATATTCTGTTTCATTAGTGCCAAATCTCATATATGTATATATGGCAAAATCACTCAGCCAATACTTATGATTTATGGTTGTCTATAAAGATCTCTTTTCCAGATTTTTAAGGAATGTATGGATGGATAGTAGTTTATATTTTTCTAAATGCCAATTTCACCAACAGTACTGAAATGTCTTATCCTTTGTTTGCCTTCTAGGAAAGTGCTGTGAACAATGTTGTCTGCACTTGAACATATGAGAGAGTACAAACATACTCAGTCTCAAACTCTTAGGCACTCTCAAACTGTGATCCAAACTGCCGAGGCTGTTTAAATAAAAATATTATGACTGCTAATATGAGAGAACCTTTGCACAAACATCAACAATTTTGTTTGCCCTGTCGAATATGTCTGTGTCTAATAGTACCTTGGCATTGGCAGCTATGAGAAACCAGGAGGATACATCCTATTTAAATCAGGGCTGCTATAATATATTCGGGCAGACACTTCATGCTGATTTTTTTTTTCTCATTGGACATGTGTTAATCTTTTAAATTCAACGTGATCTGAACTATATTGGGAAAATAATACTAATTTTTTAATAAACTAGTTGGGACATAGTGTAACTCACAGGTTATATCTCAGCTGTATGTGGAAGGGTAATAAACAGGTTTGGAACCAGAGAAATAACTGATAATCTAATATAATACCAAACTATTTTTACAGAAAACACGATAGTCACTACCTCCATCACTGAAAACCAACACGAAGGAAAATATTCTATTTTATTAGCAGCAAATAAAATAGGCCAGAGAGAGATTTTAGAAACCATGTGGACACATCCTTTATCTTATAGATAGAGAAACAGGCCCAAATTGATAAATTATACATGTCACTATCACCCCAACGGTTTCAGGAAGAACTGGAAATAAGAATCCATGTTTCCTAATTATTTACCTCACAGTCATAATAAAGGGAATTTAGGTAGAAACAGGTTCACAGTGTATAGTTATGAATCAAATACAACACTACATCAAACTAAGGAATACACAAGCTTCCCTTCGTCTTAAAATGTGTGGCAGGATGCCACAACTAAGTCCAGGTGAGGACGTGGGGTCTGACCATTTGAACTTGTGGCCTGTCACTACTTATTTGCCTGCATTGATCTATACATGATGGCACTCCGGAGAAGTGAGAAAAGTGCTTGCTTATTGTGGGTGTACTGAAATGATGCAGAAGACAATGCAAGGCATAGAAAAACATTCTCTGAGCTTCCTGGACTGGACAGAGGAAGGAGTCCAGACAGAGGCTGAAAGAGTGGTTCCCCTGGGGCCGGGTAGGTTGTGAAGGTGGGTGGCTCTGTGGCAGGGCCCAGGTAACAGCTTGTTGCACAGACATGGGAAAGAGCCTTCTCCCCATTGGAAAGGAATCCAGCACCGCTCTGACACCTCAAGGGTCAGTGGCTATGGGACCTTCACAAACAGTGCTTCTGTCTTTGGTATGAGGGTTCCTTGTCTGCATTAGCAAGGGGTAGTCTCACAGGCAGTAGGAGCCCATGCAGGAAGCCTTGAGGTGAAGCGATAGGTGTCAGGTACAAGCAGAACACAGGACACCCTGATGACTCCCAGGCATTTGGATATGGATGTTAATATGATTTTATTTGTCAACAATCTGATGAAGTCTACAGACTTTAGGGTACTCCAAACACACACACACACACACACACACATACAAATACAACTGAAGCTAGCATAATTTTTCAGGGGAGGTTAACAGCCCACCTTCTTCTCATCCCTTCACCTGACTGAAAATCATTAAAATAGAAGGCCACTCACACTGGCTAATGGACATGGAATATCCCTCAGGTATGGTTGGGCAATCCATGCAAAACCAAATCCGTCAAGACTACCACTGCTCTAAGGTGATGTTGTAATTCAGGATTTATTGCACATTCCAGGCATTGCGTGAGAACTGGTGATGGAAGGAGAGCTAAGTCGTGTTCACTGTCCTTGATTGACTCGGAAGAAAAGGGATCTGTTGGAAAGTATCATATCAGGCACGCTAACCTCAGGGAATTTATCAATATAAATACAGATGGTTCATGATTTTTCACCTTTCAGTGGTGTGAAAGAGATACACATTCAGTAGAAACTGTACTTCAAATTTTGAATTTTGATCTTTTCCCCAGGCTAGTGATATGCATTTTGATATTCTCTCATGTTGATAGGCAGGGCAGCGAGCCTCATCTCTGTCAGCCACGGGATCAAGAGGGGAAACAACCAATATATTTACAACCCTCTGTACCCACACAACCATTCTGTTTTTCACTTTCAATACAGTATTCAATAAATTACACAAGATATTCCTTACTTTATTATAAAATGGGCTTTATGTTAGATGAATTTGCCCAACTATAAGCTAATGTAAGTGTTCTGAGCACATTTAAGGTAGGCTAGGCTAAGCTATGATGTTTGGTAAGGTAGATGTATTCAGTGCATTTTTGACATGATGTTTTTGACTTATGATGAGTTTATCAGCATGTAACCCTATCATAAGTCAAGGAAGGTCTGTAACAGATTATAAAACAAATGTTTCCACCTAGAAAGGAAGATCTAATATCACTTTCTTGGTGAATAACTTTCTTGCTCAGGGGGAAAAAATATTAACAATAGGGTGGCAGGAGCAGCAAGGATGAGGACAGCAGTCTTGGCGGGAGAAGAACAGGTGGACCCTGTGTCCTCCTTTACTTCTGTCCTAGAGAGTGCAGCCTTCTGTGCTGCAGCCTCAGAGCGGTTTGCACCAATTCAGTTCAAGTCAATGATCATTATTCAGGATATTTAGGGAATGTGGAGTTATTCCTTGAGAGGCATAATCTGACCTGTACTTCCTAAGCTGGGAAAGGTTTTTAAAAAATCAACACTTAAAAAAAAATTTTCTAAGTTTTTTAAAAAAATGGATTAAAAAAAAATCATACTCTTTGATTCAGATTTGGCCAAAACATTACTAGAACAGAAATCAGAAAACCACTGACTACAGAAAAGGAGGATATTTAGGTCTTATTTAAACAGTGGAATTAACAAATGTTGCATATTTTCTATCTGGTAAATATGTTTGGGTAAATTATGTTCCATTTGAATAATTCAGTGGACAATAATCTGAGATGGAAAATAGAATAACAATAATAATAGCAGACTGTTTTTTCAGTAGTTATTAATTGCCAGACACCGTGTTTAGCACTTTCTGTGCAAACCTCATCTTCTTTCTCTTCTGTGAAGTATTAACAAAAGTATAAACTAAAACTCAGGGAGGTTAAATATTTTGCCTGAAGTTCCTCAGCTCATCAATACCATGGTCAAAGTTCAAAGCTAGGTGTCTGTGGCTCCAAGTCTATGTTCTTTAACCATGATGCCAGAATGCCTCTCCCAGAAATCAAGATGAAATTATTAGAGTTTCTTTTAGAGTCTTTCTATGTAAAAATAAGATAAATAAATGCATAGTTAAAACCATTAACCTGAACTTGTAAAGCCTGAGAAACCTACCCTACCTAAACTCTCATGCCCTCAATGTTTTAAAAAGATCACCTTTTGGAGCTGAAGATTTAAGAAGCAAAACAGCCAAACCATGACTAATCTATCACCTGTATGAGACAGATTTGTCAGAAAATTCTTGCTCAATGTACTAAAGAAAAGGAATAAAATCTAAGATTCTGAGACCAGAGGAGCTGACTAAGAGAAATGGAAGGTCTAGTAAGTTTTAGCTTAGCATTTGTAGATGAGAAGTATGTTTAAGTATCAGTGGAGATACTTGTTACATGTTATGAATTGATATTGTTACATGTTATGAATTTGGGAAATTTTCACATTGACACAGTGTAGAGAAGTCATGGAAAGATGCTTCCAGCACTTAGCAGGGCTCTGAGGCTTATAAAATAGAATTTGTCATTTAAGAGACTGGGGAACCGAGGTGCCCTTGACAACAGAGGTGACCAGGTCTTGTCTGTGGTTGTCCCAGATCTGACTCCCCTCTGGTGTGTGGTGTGGATTTGCTCTTAGCAATCGCTATAGACCATTTGGAATCCTATAGACAAAATGAAAGGAAAACTAAAGTCACTAGTCTAAACCTGCTCTGAGCAGAATTGTTGATGAGATTTGACATTTAATAAAATGAATATACTGAATCCAGTCCAGCACCAGATGCAAACATGACTCTTGCTGACAGAAAGAGACTCATTTAAGCCTTATGGCAAAGAATTATACCTTCCTTATTTTGTGATATGAGCACTTCTTTGCATACCCTACAAAACTTATTGATCTAATTTTGGTCATGGGCAGTTTTCAAACACTTTTTTTAAATTAATAGACACTTTTGCCAAATAAATTGTATGCAGAGCCCTAATGTGTACAACAGATCAATGCCGAACCCTTCTGCGTGTGCAGGCAGTCCCAGAATCCCATGCGTAATTCCATCTGCCTTTCCCATGTTCCAGGAAGGCTCTAGAGGACACCTTTAACTCAATTCCTGTCTGCTGATAGCCACCTTCATGAGAGACCCGTGGGGTTGGGACCCAGATTTCTGAGGAGGAGACTCCAGATGGCTGGGGCTGGCTTCTCTGATGTGGTGAAATGAGGTTGGTTCTGAGAGGGTTGGAAAACTGAACTGAAAACAGTTGCAGCTACTGGAACCTACTGCTGCTGGCGGTCTGAGGGAATATTGCTGGGGTTGTGCTGATAGGAACAAAAAACATGACATTTGAGTAAAGCTATGAGGAAGTTAGGGAATGAGCCAGTCATTTAAGCAGATCAGTCAGGAAGTTGAAACCATATTCCAAGCATGTGATGACGTGACTTGCAATGGGGACGGCAAGATGTCGTGGGATTTGGGATTTAGTTCTAGAGTTACTGATGGGTTGAATTTGAAAGAAGGAGAGAGCTAAGGGTGATTTAAAAATTTTTGGTCTTAGATTTTAGAGAGATACATGTTATTAAGTGACATTACATCTAAGCTATGCTATACAATTGTCTGATTTTATAAATTCACTGGAAAACTGAACAGGGTATGAAAATCAACTACACTGGCTAGTTTATTTATTTAGAAAACATTAGAGACTTTCTTCTTGGCCAAGATGGAGTAGCAGGGGTCAGATTTACTTCCCACCTGAAACAATAGAAAACCACACACATTATATGAAACAGTGGTTTTTAAGATACAGGACTTCAGAAAAATAGAACAGTAATCCCTAAGAGAAGGGAAACAATAAGGTGAGCTCATTCACTGCCCCAGTCTGTTCATGTACTCAGGGGGTACCAACACCAGCTCAGCAGCATGCCCTCTACTCAGAAGTCTGAATCTCAGCTTCATGGGACACCTCCTCAAACCTTTTAAATTGTAAAACCCCAGTCTTCTTCCTTTGCTCCTGCAGCTGTTGAGGTAGTAGCTAAATCCTGCTGTGCTATCTCTGTGTGACTCTTAGTTCTCTACTACCAGCCTCAACAATTCCTTGTCTTAAAATCTCTCTGCTGTGTGATTTCTACTTGTTCTGACTGGTATAGAATGCCTACTATGTGTCAAGCGATACACTAGGTCATTTATAATTAAGTCTTAGAGAAGTTAAATAATTTCCCCAAGATTATGGAGATGCTAATGGCACATCCAGGGTTCAAGTCTACCTCATTGTAAAGGTTTTGTTCTAAATCACTAAGTAACACTGCAGCTGGATAAAAGGCTTTGAAAGTAAGGTAAGGCTTTCGGCATTACTTCTGAGATTGTGCCTAAGCCAGGATTATTTCTAATTATGTGTTACTTTTTACTTCAAAAGATGTTGAAGGCTAGAAAAGGTTAGAGAAGGAACGGAAGAATAACTTAATCTCAATAATTCTATAACTATTATTTCAATGCCTATAGTAAAGTATTGGGACTTTCTGTTTATTTTTTGGCAATGGTAACCCTTGAATACCAAGCACAAATTTATCAAATGTGAAACTTAGGAGCTCTTACATGCAAGATGTAATATCTTGTGTTTGGCAATCTTTATTTTATCTATTCCCTTGAGCAGAGTCTAAAATGTGTTTCAAAATAGTAAAGTCCTGGTAAGCCCCCCAGCTTGCAATAGAACAGTTCAGGTCAGCACAATTTTCAGTCTAGATTCCAGCTCCTTTCTTCCCTTGCAGTACTACCCTTCATTTTTGGTTCATTTGTTTGTTTCCTAGAGAGTTACCATTTCCTGTACAAATGTAGGAATACAGAGAGGCAGCATGTTGTTCGGATGGCTATCAGCATCTCAAGTCTCTATTCCCAGCACCCACCTCCATTCCCACTACTTAAGGATTGGCAAAGAGAAAAAGATATGCCCTCTCCTACCTTAGGACCTCGAATACATGTTCTTAAAGAACAATGTTATAAAGATGGAGATATGAATTATCTAAATGAACTTGTATTCATACTATACTACATGTGCAGATTAGATAAAAAGAAAATTTGAGACTTTACTTCTAGCCATGGTGTAGTGACAAGGATCTGGACTTACCTTTACACCATAAATGGCTAGAATACTGGACAAAGTATATGAAGCAGCTATTTTTATATATTGAATTTACAGGAAATACAGGGCCATGATGTTTTAGAGAAGGTAAACACTTGAGGGGAAATCCCACCATTGTCCCAGTCTTCTGCCTGGGGACACTTCCCCAATGGGAGTGCATGGAGGGGAATCACAAAAAGAGTACAGTGGTCTCACTGAGTTGAGAAGACAGAGATGGGAAGGTAGGGAGTTTGAGGCAGCTGGAAGATGTGGGGCAGGGTTCTGGTGAGGAAAGATTTACAGAAAAAAGGGCTCTAGAAATCTGCTTTAAAATTCATCTTCATTCTTGGCAAAATCCTCAGCTGCTCATGCATAGAATAAAACTTCAGAGGCCAGGGAAAGAATGACCAGAGGGTTGTAAACTGACAACTCACAGAGCTCATACAGGGCAAGGAGTTGTTTAAGCTCTTGCCAGAATGGAGATCTTTGGTATTCGATTATGGGTCAGAGAGACCCCAGAAAGGTCTTCTCTTGGTACTAAACTATCCCCAGAATACAGGTGAGGTTAGACCCACCTTAACAAAGGTTAAAAAAAACCTTGGAAGGATTAAGCTGATCTGCCAGTAACTTAAATTTCTGTGAGAACAAAGATCAATACTCTTTGAAGGAAAACAACATTCAGATACTCAACAATGTTACATTCATTATGTCCATGCATCCAATCAAAAATTATTAAACACAACAAGAAAAAGGGATGGAAAATGAGATCCATAGTGAGGAAAAAAAATCTGTCAGTAGTAACAGACCCAGAGATAACAGAGATGAGGCAACTAGCAGACACAGAATTTAAGATTGCTTTAAAACATATTAATACTGGCATACCTTGGAGATATTGTGGGTTTGCTTCCAGATCACCACAATAAAGAAAATATCTCAATAAAGTGAGTCACACACTTTTCTTCATTTCCTAATGCATATAAAAGTTAAATTTACACTATATGGTAGTCTAGTAAGTGTGCAATAGCATATGCCTAAGAAAACAATGTACATACCTTAATTAAAAAACAATGCCGTTGAAAAAAAGGCTCCAATAGATTTTCTCAAAGAAGGATTGCCATAAAACTTTAATTTGTAAAAACAAAAAGTACAGTATCTGCAAAGTTCAATAAAGCAAAGCACAATAAAATGAGGTATGCCTGTATGCTGAAATGCTAAATGATTTAATGAAAACCTGAGCATAATGAGATAAATGGAAAATAAAGCTTCTGGCAATGAAAAGTACAACATCTGAAATTAACATTTGCAGGATAGTTTAAGAACAGTTTAGAAACTGCAGAAGAAAAGATTAGTGAACTTGAAGACATAGCAATAGAATCTATCCAGATTGAAGCATGGAGAGAAATGAAGACTGGAAACTGCTTTAGGCTACAGAGAGCTCCCAAGTTTAAACACCTTTCAGGAAGGAGGAGCAGCCACAATCCAATGACTGTTTGATATAAGGGTACAGTCATGCCAGGATGGGATCACAGCTGTGAGTCTCTAGAAGCCTATACCCCTGAAGCTGGGATGGATGTGTGCCTCAGTCCTAAAAGGGGGATAAAGCATACCTTTTATTTTAAACAATCTTAGAATTGACTATGGAGGAGTACAAAAAAACTCTGATTTATGCAAATCCATTATGTGAAAAACCACGTAAAAATACACTGGTCTTCTATGCTTATTTTCCACAAAAAGGCTTCCTCTGAATGCTCAAAATATTTTTAAAATTGATTTTTATTGGAGTATAGTTGATTTAAAATGTTGTGTTAGTTTCTGTTGTACAACAAAGTGAATCAGTTATACATATACATGCATCCACTTTTTTAGATTCTATTCCCATATAGGTCATTACAGAGTATTGAGTAGAGTTCCCTGTACTACACGGAAGGTCTTTTTTTTTTTTTTTCTTTGTTTATTTTTTATACAGCAGGTTCTTATTAGTTACCTATTTTATACCTATTAGTGTATATATGTCAATTCCAACCTCCCAATTTATCCCACTACCATCACGCCCCACTCCAGCTTTCCCCCTTTGGTGTCCATACGTTTGTTCTGTACATCTGTGTGTCCATTTCTGCCTTGCAAACCAGTTCATCTGTACCACTTTTCTAGATTCCACATATATGTGTTAATATATGATATTTGTTTTTCTCTTTCTTACTTACTTCACTCTGTCTGACAGTCTGTAGGTCCATCCATGTCTCTAAAGATGACCCAATTTCATCCCTTTTTATGGCTGAGTAATATTCCATTGTATATATGTACCACATCTTCTTTATCTATTTGTCTGTCGATGGACATTCAGGTTGCTTCCATGACCTGACTATTGTAAATAGTGCTGCAGTGAACATTGGGGTGCATGTGCCTTTCTGAATAATGGTTTTCTCTGGGTATACGTCCAGCACTGGGATTGCTGGGTCATATGGTAGTTCTATTTTTAGTTTTATAAGGAACCTCCATACTGTTCTCCATAGTGGCTGTATCAATTTACATTCCCACCGACAGTGCAAGAGGGTTCCCTTTTCTCCTCACCCTCTCCAGCATTTGTTGTTTGTAGATTTTCTGATGATGTCCATTCTAACTGGTGTGAGGTGATACCTCATTGTAGTTTTGATTTGCATTTCTCTAATGATTAGTGATGTTGAGCAGCTTTTCATGTGCCTCTTGGCCATCTGTATGTCTTCTTTGGAGAAATGTCTATTTAGGTCTTCTGCCCATATCTTGATTGGGTTGTTTCTTTTTTGAATATTGAGTTGCATGAGCTGTTTATATATTTTGGAGATTAATCCTTTGTCTGTTGATTCATTTGCAAATATTTTCTCCCATTCTGAGGGTTGTCTTTTCGTCTTGTTTATAGTTTCCCTTGCTGTGCAAAAGCTTTTAAATTTCATTAGGTTCCATTTGTTTATTCCATTACTCTAGGAGGTGGGTCAAAAAAGATCTTGGTGTGATTTATGTCAAAGAGTGTTCTTCCTATGTTTTCCTCTAAGAGTTTTATAGTGTCTGGTCTTACATTTAGGTCTTTAATCTATTTTGAGTTTATTTTTGTGTATGGTGTTAGGGAGTGTTCTAATTTCATTCTTTTATATGTAGCTGTCCAGTTTTCCCAGCACCACTTATTGAACAGACTGTCTTTTCTCCATTGTATATCCTTGCTTCGTTTGTCATAGATTAGTTGACTATAGGTGCATCGGTTTATCTCTGGGTTTCTATCCTGTTCCATTGATCTATATTTATGTTTTTGTGCCAGTACCATATTGTCTTGATTACTGTAGCTTTGAAGTATAGTCTGAAGTCAGGGAGTCTAATTCCTCCAGCTCCATTTTTTTCCCTCAAGATTGCTTTGGCTATTCAGGGTCTTTTGTGTCTCCATACAAATTTTAAGACTTTTTGTTCTAGTTCTGTAAAAAAAAGTCATTGGTAATTTGATAGGGATTGTGTTGAATCTGTAGATTGCTTTGGGTAGTAGAGTCATTTTCACAATGTTGATTCTTCCAATCCACGAACATGATATATCTCTCCATCTGTTTGTGTCATCTTTGATTTCTTTCATCAGTGTCTTATACTTTTCTGAGTACAATTCTTTTACCTCCTTAGGTAGGTCTATTCCTAGATATTTTATTCTTTATGTTGCAATGGTGAATGGGATTGTTTCCTTAATTTCTCTTTCTGATGTTTCATTGTTAGTGTATAGGAATACAAGAGATGTCTGTGCATTGATTTTGTATTGTGCAACTTTACCAGATTCATTGATTAGCTCTAGTACTTTTCTGGTGGCATCTTTAGGATTATCTATGTATAGTATCACGTCATCTGCAAACAGTGACAGTTTTACTTTTTTCTTTTCCAATTTGTATTCCTTTTATTTCTTTTCCCTCTCTGTTTGCCATGGCTTAGAGGAAATGCTTTCAGTTTTTCACCATTGAGAATGATGTTTGCTGTGGGTTTGTTGTATATGGCCTTTATTATGTTGAGGTACGTTCTCTCCAGCACTGGAGACTACAGGCTCTTTGGTGGGGCTAATGGTGAACTCTGGGAGGTCTCACGCCAAGGAGTACTTCCCAGACCGTCTGCTGCTTGTGAACTTGTCCCCACAGTGAGCCACAGCTGCCCCCCGTCTCTGCAGGGGACCCTCCAACACTAGCAGGTAGGTCTGGTTCAGTCTCCTGTGGGGTTACTGCTTCTTCCCCCTGAGTCCTGATGTGCACACTACTTTGTGTGTGCCCTCCAAGAGTGGAGTCTCTGTTTCCCCCAGTCCTGTCAAAGTCCTGCAATTAAATCCCGCTAGCCTTCAAAGTCTGATTCTCTGGGAATTCCTCCTCCCGTTGCTGGACCCCTAGGCTGGCAAGCCTGTCGTGGGTCTCTGAACCTTCACTCCAGTGGGTGGACTTCTGTGGTATAATTGTTCTCCAGTTTGTGAGTCACCCACCCAGTGTTTATGGGATTTGATTTTATTATGATTGCGCTCCTCCTACCATCTC
Source organism: Eschrichtius robustus (assembly GCF_028021215.1). Taxonomy (NCBI): domain Eukaryota; kingdom Metazoa; phylum Chordata; class Mammalia; order Artiodactyla; family Eschrichtiidae; genus Eschrichtius; species Eschrichtius robustus. The sequence continues at coordinate 25,203,046 of NC_090840.1, read as the reverse complement.
ATTGGGGCTTCTCCTTTGTCTTTGGATGTGGGGTATCTTTTTTGATGAGTTCCAGTGTCTTCCTGTCGATGATTGTTCAGCAGTTAGCTGTGATTCTGGTGCTCTCGCAAGAGGGAGTGAGCACACGTCCTTCTACTCTGCCATCTTGAACCAATCTCCCAGAAGGTTCTTATTAGTTATCTATTTTATATTTGGTAGTGTGTGTATGTCAGTCTTAAAGTTTGTAAAATGAATTTACACATGACCATAAATTATTTAAAACAAAGCTGCTTTTCTTGATAAATAAGCTGTAAGAGAACAGGGATTTTTTTGTTATTGTTATTTTGGTTTATTGTACCCCAAGTATCTAGAATGATGCTGGGTATACTTAGAAGTGCTAAGTAAATGTTGAATGAAGGCTGAATAAATCAATAAATGAATTGAGTTCTATTACACATGAAATAGAATTTCCTATTTCTTTCCTCAAGGTGGTGCTATGTACAGTATAAATGGTCAGTTAAGCAATATCATTTTTTTCTAATATTGCCTTGATATCTGATCAGTTTCCTTTTATTATGTGTCCTTTTTGTTTTTTAAAAGGCTTCTCATCTTTCCAAACTCTTAATCTTTTAAATTTATTTTCTTTCCTGGAAGAGGCTTTACAAGATTGCCAGAGGTGTTGGCTTTCTTGTCTTTTCCTTCCACCATTTATCTCTACCAAACTGTACAAGCAAATCTCCCTTTGAACACTTCTTGAAAGATATTACATATACTGCTTCATTTCTACCTACTATGTCTATCATTTATCATAGAAGGATTTATCTGAAAAACTTTGATACATTCAATGTTAAGTTTTCCATTTCTCCATCCATTGTTTTTTCTAGCTGTTTATTGTCCAGTATTTTTTTTTTCTTCAACTTTAAACTAACTACTCCTTTATAAAGTAATGGTTTTATTGAGATATATAGGCATAGAATAACTGCACATATTAAATTATGTAATTTGATATGTTTTGGAATATACATACACCTGTGAAACCATCACCACAATCAAGATAATGAGCATAGCCATTGTTCTTAAGTCTCCTTGCTTCCCTTAGTAATCCCTCCCCACTCTCTCCCTCCCAACTCATCCCACAATCAAAAGGCAACCTCTGATCTGCTTTCTGTCACTATAATTTAGTTTTTATTTTCTAGAGTTTTAAGTAAATGGAATCATACACCATTTACTCTTTTTCTTCTGGCTTCTTTCACTCATCATAAATACGTGTATCAGTCATTCATTTGTTTTTATTATTGTGTAGTATTTCATTACATGTATATACCACAATTGGTTTATTCATTCATTTTTTATGTACTCTGGGGTCCTTTTGAGCTTTTGGCTATTACAAATAAAGCTGCTGTAAACATTTGTGCCATAGACTTTTGCATGGATATTTTCATTTCTCTTGAGTAAATATCTAGGAGTGGAATTACTAAATCATATGGTAAAAGAATGCTTAACTTTTAAAGAAACTGTCAAATTATTTTCCAAAGTGGATATACTATTTAATATTCCTACCAGCAGTGTATGAGAGTTTCAGTTTCTTCACATCCTTGCCAACACTTGGTATAATCAGTCTTTTTAATTTAGCTATTCTGATATGTGTATAATGATGACTGATCACTTTTTAAGACCAATTTCTTATGTTTAGATACATTTTCAGTTTTTTATGAATTCCCTAAAATTTTATATATACTGACATTATCATTAGACATAAAGGAAAAAATGTATGAATGAAGAAAAATATGCCTTTTAAAAATGGAAGGAGTGTGGTTAGTTATTCTTAAAAAGATTGACTCTAGATACAATAAGATCCATGTATCTTTAGCCTTGAATAAAGGAGGGACTAGCATAGGTGTAGGAGGAATAACTTGATTGATATTATGACACCATTTCCTCATTCTCCTCTACCTCTTTGATATCTCCTTCTCTCAGGAGTCCTCAAATGACACCATTTTTTTTTTTTATTCCCTTTGGCTCTCCAAAGTTTTTCTGTCTTTTAAAACCAAGTATGGCTGGGGAAATGGCTACTTTAAGGTCACTTGACTCCTAACACTGGATGAGTTCACATCTTAAGAGTTCTTACGAGGAAGGAATGCAGATGGGTCAGATAGGGACTGAGATGCCTGGGGGCTGCAGCTTACTGATCTAACTCCCACCCTCAGGGGAGTCTCTCTTCTCTTTGCCCTCTACAAAACTGTAAAGATTCAGCTTACTCAAGTGTGCAAATTCCAGACTGAGCTCTGGGAAGCACAAAAGTGCACTATGCTCACTCCACCTCTGAGTATACACTGGCTTAGCAAAGATATTGTGACTTCTTTCACAGTATTCATGCAAAATGTATATTCCAAGCACACATTTATATTAATGCAAATATAAAACATTTCAATTAAACATAACAAATGTAAGCCAGTATTTGTAAGCTACATGAGCACAGAGAATATCTTAATTTATCGTTTTTCCCTCCTCCTCTCATTCTCCCCTCTCAATGCCTGGCATGTGGTGTGCATGTGTGTGGGGGGCAGGAGGGGGACATCAAAAGTAAAATCATTTAAAATGCATCACATAGTGTTTTGAAGTTAATAAGATGAGAACCAATAATTTGACAGAGTTTAGCAATGGCTGCCATGCCACCTGGGTCACCTTGATCAATCTATCAAACATTTCTATGCCTTCATCTGTAAAACAGGGATAATGATTGTACCCAAATCATAGAGTTCTTGTGGCAATTAAACTATTTATTCTACAGAAAGCTCTTAGAACATTGCTTGGTACATAGTAAACACTAAGTAAGTATTAGATATAGTTAAGGAAGTAGACTCCAAAAATATTGTTTCTCAAAACTAAAGAAAATACAAGACAAAGGAATAGATAAATGGATATTCCAGACTCAAGCCATTGATGAAATTAAAATCTTCCCTGTCTCAAAATTAATTTTAATCACTATTAGTGGTTAATTTTGAGACAGGAAAGACTTTAATAACTTTTCAATAATATTCCTATTTTTGACTCTATTGATCTACAGTTCCCATTAGCATTTATAACCCATTTCCTAAGAGCAGTCTTCTGCTTATGTATTGTGACTTTATTATTGAACTTGATCTATGTCCTTAGCCCTTTGCGATGTTACTATAGTTAGATACCTTGCTTTCCTCCCAACTTCTTAATGCAATTAATTCCTTCAACATAGATCTTTGTTAATTAGGACACAGATAGGCTAAAACTCTTGTAAAATGGAAACATTTATAAATCTTCTATTATCTAAATTAATGTTTCTCAATTCTGGGGTGTCCGTTAGAAATTAGAATCTCTGCAGTGGGTGAGGGCATAAACTGGGGCCTAGAATCTGCATTTTCAAAAGAGTTTGCAGTATAGATAGATATGTGTAAGCACAGTGTTGAGCGAAATAATTTTTATTAATTAGGATTATGACATTTTTGCTGCTTTTACAGAATTCTAGCATTGGAAGTGGGCTTGGAAGTTTTCTACCCCTTCTAAATTTTTTTAATCTAGAGAGGGCATCTAAATTTCTCAAATTCTCACAGTGTAAAGGGTAGAAGTAAGGCTTAAGCAGCTTGATTTCCAGTGCTCTTTACACTATATCATATTCTCCTTACCATTTTAATGTAATTTTGAGGTCAGTTTCATTATTGTTAAATCAATGTATTTTGGGAAAAATTAATATTTTTAATTTATTATTTTTCACTCTTTTGGGAACAGGAATAACACTGTTAAGTAAGAAGCAGAGTTAATTAAACATATTGACTGTAAGGAAGAAACTGAACTAAAATTCACATATTTATATCCCTTTTTTGAATGAATAAACATGTATAAGAAAACATCACTATTATTATAGTTATCATCATCATCATTATCATCAATTCTTGGTTAAGTCACTAAATTGACTTAATTAATTAATCTCAATCTTTGAAAACTTTAAGAGTTCTCTAAGACCCGTGAGAAATATAATTGCTGATGAAATGTCAAAATAATATCAAGCAAACTAGTTGAGTCAGAGGGCACTGGGAAACGGTTTTAACCTAGTCCCATAAATGCAATTTCCCAGTCCAGGCAATTACTTACAATTCAGCAAAAATCTGAGACTATATAGTAGTTAGAAGGACTAACCCTATAAGAAAGGCAGGTGTAAGAGTGAAGATATTTTGAAGATATTCTCTCAGATTTCTCTTGATTAGAGCTACACCACCGAGCATCTACTATGGAGGGGGTTTTAGTACCAGGTAAAATCTGAGAAATGAAGGTTCAGAGTGGAAAAGACCTATTTCACGTCAATTATGATCTTTACTTCATTGATTCAGGGCCAACTTATCTATTAGTCATAGCGGCACAGATCAAATGGCTCACAATACTTTTAGAGACCCATTAAAATTTTTAAATTTTGTTAAATCATAAGAAAAAGAATGAAGTTTTAGGGTCATAAAAGTGTTTTAAATTTTTTCTCACATCAGAAAAGAATAACATTTTTAGGCCCTTTACAATTTATTAAATTTGCCTAAAATAATAAAATATTTAAAGTTATATAAAATAATTTTTAATGTTGTTGTTATTTTGTGGGAAGGACCTATGAAGGCAAAAAGTATGAGAGACCATGAAGGTCATAATGCTGCCCTGCATTGATCCATTGACTTTCTTTTTTTCTTCCAGTTTTACTGAGGTATAATTGACATACAACATTGTATAAGTTTAAGGTGTACAGCATAATGATCGGACAACATACAACATAAAGTGATTACCACTATAAGTTTAGTGAACTTCCATTATCTCATATAGATACACTACAGAAATTGAAAAAACTCTTTTCCTTTGCGATGATAACTCTTAGGATTTACTCTCTTGAAACTTTCACATTTAACATACAGCAGTGGTAATTATACTTAGCATGTTACATATTACATCCCCAGTACTCACTTATCTTATAACTAGAAGTTCGTACCTTTCGACTGCCTTCATCCAGTTCCCCATTCCTCCCAACTCCTGCCTCTGGTAACCACAGATCTCATATTGTTTTCTACAAGTTTGTTTGTTTTTGAAGTATAATTGACCTAAAACACTATGTTAGTTCCTGGTACACAACATAGAGAATCAATATTTCTATACATTTCAAAAAGATCACCATGATGTCTAGTTACTATTTGTCACCATACAAAGATATTACATAGTTATTGACTATATTCCCAACACTGTACATTCCATACCCATGACATTTATTTTATAACTGAAAGTTTGTACCTGTTAATCTCCTCATCTATTTCTCTCCTTCCCCAGCCCCTCCCTTCTGGCAACCATCTGTTTGTTCTCTGTATCTATGACTCTGTTTCTGTTTGGTTATGTTTGTTCATTTGTTTTGTTTCTTACATTCCACATATACATAAAATCTTATGGTAATTGTCTTTTTCTGTCTGACTTATTTCACTTAGCATAATAACCTCCAGGTGCATCCATATTGTCTAAAATGGCAAGATTCCATTCATTTTTATGGCTGAGTTATATTCCATTATATAGATAGATAGATATGGAAGCAACCTAAGTGCCCATCTATAGATGAATGGAGGAATAAGATGTGATCTATATCTAGATAGATAGATAGATATAGAGAGAGAGATATATAGATCTCTTTTTGCTGCCTTTTTGTTTGTTTTTGTTTTTGTTTTCTCTTTTGCTTTCCTCTCCTTCCTCTTTTTAAATTGAAGTATAGTTGATTTACAATATTGTGTTAGTTTCAGGTGTACAGCACAGCAATTCAGTTTTATATTTTTTTTTCAGAATCTTTTCCATTATAGGTCATTATAAAATATGGAGTATAGTTCCCTTTGCTATACAGTAGGTCCTTGTTGGTTATCTGTTTTGTATATAGTAGTGTGTATATGTTAATCTCAACCACTAGTTTATTCCTCCTCCACCCCCCTTTCCCCTTTGGTAATCATAAGCCTCACAGTGGTCAGAATGGCCATCATCAAAAAGTCTACAAATAATAAACCCTGGAAATGGTGTGGAGAAAAAGGAACCCTCCTACACTGTTGGTGGGAATGTAAATTGGTACAGTCACTATGGAGAACAATATGGATGTTCCTTGAAAAACTAACAATAGAGCTACCACATGATCCTGCAATCCTGCCCCTGGGCATATATCCAGAGAAAACCATAATTCAAAAAGATAAATGTACCCCAATGTTCATTGCAGCACTATTTACAATAGAAAAGCAATGGAAACAACCTAAATGCCCATCAACAGATGAACGTATAAAGAAGATGTATATAAATATACAATGGATATACAATGGATTATACAATGTATACAATGGATTATTACTCTGCCATAAAAAATGAAATAATGCCATTTGCAGCATTCTCTCATGGATAGATCTAGAGATTATCATACTAAGTGGAGTAAGCCAGACAAAGAAAGACAAATATCATATGATACTGCTTATATATGGAATCTAAAAAAAAAAAATACAAATGAACTTATTTTCAAAACAGAAAGAGACTCACAGACATAGCTGTCTTTTTGATAATAGCCATTCTGACAGGTTTAAGGTGATATCTCATTGTGGTTTTGATTTGCATTTCCCTGATGACTAGTGATGTTGAGAATCTTTTCATGTGCTTGTTGGTCGTCTGCATGTCTTCTTTGGAAAAATGTCTATTCAGATCCTCTGCCTCTATTTTAATTGGATTGTTTGTTTTTCTGATGTTGAGTTGTATGAGTTCTCTGTATATTTTGGATATAAACTCCTTATTGGATATATTGTTTGCAAATATCTTCTCTCATTCAGCAGGCTGCCTTTTTGTTTGGTTGATAGTTTTCTTTGCTATGCAAAAACTTTTTAGTTTGATGTAGTCCCATTTGTTTATTTTTGCTTTTGGTTCTCTTGCCTGAGGAGACATTCAAAAAAATATTGCTAAGACTGATGTCAAAGAGAATACTGCCTATGTTTTCTTCTAGCAGTTTTACGGTTTCAGATCTTACATTTAAGTCTTTCTTTAATACATTTTGAGTTTATTTTTGTATATGGTGTGAGAAAGCAGTTCAGTTTGATTCTTTTGCATGCAGCTGTCCAGTTTTCCCAAAACCATTTATTGAAGAGACTGTCTATTCTCTACTGTATATTCTTACATCCTTTGTTGTAGATTAATTGCCCATATAAGTGTGAGTTCATTTCTGAGCTCTCTTTTTTGTTCCATTGATCTATGTATCTGTTTTTGTGTCAGTATTATGCTGTTTAGATTAATGTAGTTTTATAGTGTAGTTTGAAATCAGGGAGTGTGATACCTCCAGCTTTGTTCTTCTTTCTTTAGTTTGGCTATTTGAGTCTTTTGCATCTCCATGTAAATTTTAGAATTATTTGTTCTAGTCTGTGAAAAATGCCATTGGTATTTTGATAGGAATTGCATTGAATCTGTAGATTGCCTTGCAAAGTATGGTCATTTTAATAATATTAATTCTTCCAGTTCATGGGCACAGTATATCTTTCCATCTGTTTGTGTTGTCTTCAATTACTTTCGTCAGTGTCTTACAATTTTCTGAGTACAGGTCTTTTACCTCCTTAGTTAGACTTATTGCCAAGTATTTTGTTCTTTTTGATGTAATTGTAAATGGGATTTCTTTCTTAATTTCTCTTTATGATAGTTAATTTTTAGTGTATAAAATGTAACTGATTTCTGTAAACTAATTTTATCCTGCAACTTTACCAAATTCATTGATTAGTTCTAGTATTTTTTTAACGGTGTCTTTATGATAGTCTAGGTATAGAATTATGTCATCAGCAAAGAGTGACAATTTTATTTCTTCCTTTCCAATTTGGATATTATTTTTTTCTTGTCTAATTGCTGTGGCTAGGACTTCCAGTACTCTGTTGAATGAAAGTGGTGAGAGTGGTCATCCTTGTCTTGTTCCTGATCTTAAAGGAAACGCTTTCAGCATTTCACCATTGAGTACAATGTTGGCTGTAGGTTTGTCATATATGGCCTTTATTTTGTTGAGGTATGTTCCCTCTCTGCCCACTGTCTGGAGAGTTTTTGTCATAAATGGATGTTGAATTTTGCCAAAAGCTTTTCTGTATCTATTGAGGTGATCATATATTTTTTTCTTTCAATTTGTTAATGTGGTGTATCACATTGATAAATTTGAGGATGTTGAAAAATCCTTGCATCTCTGGGATAAATCCTCCTTGATTCTTTTAATGTATCATTGGATTTGGTTTGCTAATATTTTGTTGAGGATTTTTGTATCTATGTTCATCAGTGACATTCACCAGTAATTTTCTTTTTTTGTGATATCTTTGTCTGGTTCTGATATCAGGGTGATGCTGGTCTCACAGAATGAATTCAGAAGCATTCCTTCCTCTGCAATTTTTTGGAGTAGTTTGAGAAAGATAGGTGTTAACTCTTCCTAAAACGTTTAGTAGAATTCACCTGTGAAACCATCTGGTCCTGACTTTTGCTTTTTGGGAGTTTTCCAGTTATGGATTCAGTTTCATGACTGGTAATTGGTCTGTTCATACTTTCTATTCTTCTTGGTTCAGTCTTGGAAGATCGTACATTTCTAGGAATTTGTCCATTTCTTCTAGGTTATCCATTTTATTGAGATACAGTTGTTCATAGTAGTCTCTTATGATCTTTTGTATTTTTGTGGTGTCAGTTGTAACTTCTTTTTCATTTCTGATTTTAATTATTTGGACCCTCTCTCACTTACATTTTTCTCACTTTTTTTTGATGAATTTGACTAAAGGTTTATCAATTTTGTGTATCTTTTCAAAGAACCAGCTCTTACTTTCACTGATCTTCTAAATATTTTTTTTTTTAGTCTCTATTTCATTTATTTCTGCTCTGATCTTTGTGATTTCTTTCCTTCTACTCACTTTGGGTTTTGTTTGTTCTTCTTTTTCTAGCTCTTTTAGGTGTATGGTTAAGTTGTTCATTTGAGGTTTTTCTTGTTTCCTGAGGTAAGCTTGTGCTGCTATAAGCATATCTCTTAGAACTGTCTTTGCTGCTCTTGAATGAGGAATATAGCAAAGTGTAGAGAACTGCCAGAGAGACACCAGGGCTCTTTCTGAAAATGCTGGTGCTCGAATATTGGCTCCCCCTTGACGTCACTAATATTCAATGGATTTCTCTATGCAACTGCTTATTCAAGACATTAATTTTCTCTTTCTAATTTCAAACCTGAATGTCATGAAGTTCAAAAGTTAGAGTTTAAAATAAAAGTATTCTTATATTTTTGTGGTTTTTTTGGCTGCCTTGGGTCTTTGTTGCTGTGCACAGGCTTTCTCTAGTTGCGGTGAGCAGGGGCTACTCTTTGTTGTGGTGTACAGGCTTCTCATTGTGGTGGCTTCTCTTGTTGCGGAGCACAGGCCCTAGAGCATGCGGGCTTCAGTAGTTGTGGCTTGTGAGCTCTAGAGCGCAGGCTCAGTAGTTGTGGCACACAGGCTTAGTTGCTCTGCGGCATGTGAGATCGTCCCAGACCAGGGATCGAACCCATGTTCCCTGCATTGGGAGGCGGATTCTTAACCACTGTGCCACCATGGAAGTCCAAAAGTATTCTTATTCTTATTTTAAACAGGTAATTTTAAAATAAAACAGAAATCTTAAAGCTGACAATCAGATAATATATAAGCATTGTCTTTTACAAACTTTAAGACTAGGGTACAATAAAAAATTGCAATTGTTTATTGCAGTCCTGCATTAAGAGAGCTCTTGACTAGGGACTTTGGAAAATTTAGCAGATATTTAAATAGAGGTTTAAATAGAGGTGTTGCTTTTTTGGGGGAAGTTGAATACCACCCGTTTCAATGTCAAAAATATAGCTTACTGCTTTCTTATCCATTTTTGGGGCACCTTGGGAAGAGCTGACTTGCTGATTACAACCCTTTTTACATATTATTTTTCAAACATATTTACTTCCCTCATAAGCCATAGACTGGTAATTTCAACTTAGCATCTTTATATAGTTTAATTATAATCTCCTTGTTTTAGAAAATACTTTATACTCTTTCTGAATTGAAGAATCTAGAGAACTAGACACTGGAGAATTAATTGCATTTAGCTACTGAAAGGCAGATTTCTATGAGTCCAAATCTATAAGAGACTGGCTTAAAGTCTGTGATTAGTAGACTTTTCAGAGGATCTATTTCATGATGCTTTAACATACATCATACAGTGATTATAAAACTTGTACACTTTCAATTTACTACAAACTGAAATGGTAGTTTACATAGTGTTGGTCAACATCACTGTCATCCACAAGAACAGTCTTTACTCTGAGGGTAAAGGCTTAAGAAAGGTTGTCACCACAAGGCAATGTCTTCCTCAGGCCAAATCAGCACTGGGACCACAAATGCTTTAAGAGTTCAGAGAAGAGAGGGGAATAAACTCAGGGTAGGAACATTTGGGAACTGTTTCACAGAGGGGTGGATTGTAAATGAAAGAAGGATTTGGAGAAGGGAATTTGGGCAAAGGCAGTGATGTAACCACATGGAAGCATGAATGAATCATCAGTAATGACTGATGAGAAAAATGAATAATTGAATGGCAAGTTTTACAAACATGAGGGACAGGAAGAAACAATCAGATCTAGCCTCTTAGCTTTAGGGAGGTAAGATCTTATTATCCCATTTTGCAGATAAAACAACTGAGGCTAAAATATCAGGAGAGGTTTAATGAGGTGACTAAGTCCTTAGTCCAGTGATTTTTTCCCCCAAACTTTCAAAAAAGATTTTTAAACATATAGATTGCTGAGTTCAAATCTTAGGGAGTCTAACTCAGTAAGTGGGGGTGGGACCTGGGTTCTCCGTTTTTCACAAGATCCTCAGATGGTCCCCAAATGCAGGATTTGGGAGATGATGCTTTGTTATAATAGGTAACCAGGGAACATCTTGTGCTATATTCTTATCTGAAGTCTAATCCTAAGTTTTCACCAACTCAGAGTAGATGGAAAATATTTGGTTTGTCCCATAACTACTATTCTTTTCCCATTTTCCTAGTTTTCAAAAATTCCTTCACAGGCAGAAAGTGGAGGCCTGACATCACTGCCCCCAAATTTGAAACTATATGCATATATCTGGATCCAGGCTCCTCAATGCAAGTATCACAGTAAGAATCCCACGGAAGACCTAGGAATGATGGAGGGACGAGAATACTGAGTCAAAAACCCTGAGTTTGAGTTCTGGCTTGCCACTTAACTGCCTACTGGTGCTTGGTTAAGTTACTTTAACCCACATTTTAAATGATCATTTATGTAATGAGACCAGTAAGGTTTTGGCTGATTATGTTACAAGATTATGGAAAGGACAGAAGGAGATAGTGTAGAAACTCTCTAAAACTGTGAAGACCAACGCAAATTTTCAAAAATTATAATGAGGATTCAATTCAACACACTTTATTTAATTGCAATTAAATATCCACGGTAAGTAAGCCACCGTAGCAGTTACAGTATAGTAGGAGCCTCAGCCCTGCTCTCAAGAAGGTGAAAATCCCATCATCATTCTTATCATCTTTTGGTCCCTGACATTGATCAGAGAGTAGGGCCACCAGAAAGCAATGACCTGACTGTCCCCTCCACCAAGTCTAAGGCATGAAACAATTAACAGGAGGGTAGAAAGGAATTGTAAACATTTTATTCCTTTTGCTCTCTCTTTTTTCTTTTCCTCTGAAGGCTGAAGAGGTTTGGGGACTTGTGCTCCTTCTTGGGAAATACTACACTTTGGGAAAGTTTTAAAAAGGCCATAGTGGGGGCCTGAGGAAGGAAATTAGGAGTTGCTTGTATATTTCACTTGAGATTGGGCTCTTTTGGAAAAGTAAAGGGTCTTTGTGAAGTTTCTGCATTTCCTAGTTTATCTCATTAAGGCAGAAGTCATGGTGGTGGATGGGAAGAATGTATTTTGGCTCCTCTTAATATACTTGTTTGGATCCTAAGTGGAGTGATAAGCGGTAACATTCAAAGCTGGGTTCAAAGCAGGAAAAAAATCCTATTTCAAACAAGTGTACAAATGATGCAAGTCAGGATGTGATTAGTGAAATGGTATTTCAGAGAAGGGAGACTGCGATCAGCCATGTGAGAGCCGGAGATAAGAGGACAGAGTTTTGAAAAAAGCAAATGACAGCAAACGACGATACAATAGTAAAGGGGGTGCAGTATGAAAAGCCACAGGACTACAGATCAAAAAACCCTCTCTACGTGATCCTAGTCAAATCACTGTAACCTCTGGTGCCCCCTTTATTTCCATCCTAACGCACCCCACGTTTATTTTTCTTTTAGACAATTGCATTAGACTTTTAATTGGTCTCTAGTCACAGTTGCCAGTCATTCCTTAAACTAAGCCACTCTGCAACTAGAATTACCTCGTTAAAACTTGAATCTGATTTCCCAAGGAACTCCCCTACTGGAAAGAGTTGATGATGTTCCTCTTGCTGACAAACACCCTGGCCTGACCTACAGCTCCAGATCCACCCGCTAGGATGGCCCGGCCCCAAACACAGACACCTTATGCTCTCCTCTTCACCCCTCCACCCCACATACTTTTGGACACTAAAACATGTACTTTTTTTTTTTTTAATTACCACATGTCACACTCCTAGAATGCCCTTCCCCTCCTCCTCCATCTGGCAAACTTGTATTATCCAACAATATTCAGCTCAAGTGGTACTTTTCCAGTAAAATCTTTCTTGTCCTTCCCTAATAATAATGAATTAAATATTTCTAGATTTCAGGGGGATTTTTCTTTCCAAGACTTTTCTGGAATTTCCAGGCCAAATGGATGAGCAGCCTTATTATTGGCAGGGTATGCTTCAAAAGAAATTATCTTCTTGGTCTCCCTGGTGGTAGAAAGAATAGTTCTGTGTGTTCTTGGGTTATTCTTTTTTCATGAATGTTTAAATGATAGAAATTATGAGAAGGCTCACATTTTACCTGAGGCAAAAACGCACTCTCTTCTGTACTTACAAGTTCTTAAAATGTCTCTTGCTGGAAATCTGTCTAAGTAGACTTTAATTCAACCATGGTAAGTTAAAGCTTGGAACTTAAATCTTCCAAGAGCATCTTTTCATCATTTTGAAACCAGTAAAGTCTCCCTCCGTGTATTCACAAGTGTGTCTTATGGAGCAAAGAAATTTAATAGTCAATCCCATGAGGGTTTCATTAAACCAGGAAAAAACAAGTAGTGGAGCCAGATCTAGTTTAAGTGATAACTCACAGCATAATGTTCTGTTTCTGTAGGACTTTCCCCTTCAACTCTTTAATCTCATTGTAACTCACATAAACTCTCTACTGCAGTCCTTAGACTTGATTCTGATATGGTGAACAAACCCAGGAAGGTATTTTTTTCATTGCTGTCTTCTTGTTTACAATTATTAGTTGTTATTTAATTCACCCAAAGTTCTTACCCTACCCCAATTCTTCTCTCACCCCAAACAGGTCCATTATTGGATTAGATCATGTTTAGGACCTAAAATCCTCACACAGCATGGCAGATGAGCAAGTGGAAGAGTGATGACCCTTGCTTTCTGAACTGGAAGCCAAGCATTACATAGTTAAAGGGAGTTCCTCTAGATTTCTGAGGCAAATGAGGGAGGAGCTGGAGAAGGAAGGGCTCTGATACAAGTGATTAGATCAAAAGCAATTATTTGTCCCATGTCAGGTGGTTTTCTGCCTGATGTGCATCTTGTCAGGCATAAATTAAGAAGTGCTGTGGTCATTGGGAGCTATTCCTTCTCAAGGCTATCTCTTAATAGCAATAGTTGTGAGAAGGACCTTCCTCTTTCATCTTAGCCTCTTTGTTCTTCAAAATCTTTCTGTGGTAATTCAATAAAATGGCAAATCAGCCATCCCTTTGTAATTACACAAGGAAAGGTTTGTGACTAATTATTTCATTTATTCAAGCAGCATAAGGGTAATTTACCAAGAAGGCAATATTAGACAATGGTTCTCAAACCTGATGAGCATCCCAGCTCCAGCAGGGATCTTGCTGTGTGAGGACTCCACACTCGACCCTAGGCTTTCAGATCTCTGGAGGGATGGGGCCTCAAAGGCTACTTTTTAAAAGTTCCCCAAGCCAGTTAGATGATTAGTTATGTTTAAGGACCCCTTATCTTGTGGTCTCTTGCAAGGCTTCTCAAAGTCACTCTCCCCTGGGGCGACTGTAAAAAGTACAGATTTGATGTCCAACCCCAAGGGATTTTGATTGCTGTGAGGGGTCTAGAAATAGGCACTTTAATAAGCCCCCAAGGTGCTTCTGAAGCAGGTGGCCAGTGTACCTCACTTTAAGGTATGCTGTTCCATTCAAGGATTAGCAAAATGGAAGCAGAAGGGCAAAGATTTGAGAGGCTCGGCGGTTTCTGGTCCAGGGTCAGTTCCAAAAGTCTTCCAAATGCCATGCCAACCTGTGTCTGGACAACCCCAGTGCCAGAGTGAGAGTGAGAGTGGAGAGGGTGCCTGTCAGGGATAGGGTGGGTTTCCAGGTGTATCTTGCTCAGGATTACGATGGGAGAATCTCAGTTAAAAACCACAGGCTATACAGATGCTCATCCCCTCCCTCCTGATATATTTTAACAGCTCTTCCTTAGCCTTCTTGCCTTCAGGGTCTCCCTGGTTTGTCTATCTCCCTTTTCCCAATTTGATTCCAGCCCCAACTCCCATAGTGCCGCTAGAATGAATTTTATAAAAGGTAAATTGTGTTTTCTCAGTGGCTTAACAATCTTCAAATCTCTGTAGCTTAAAATTCTTCTCAGTAATTTACCCATACCAAATACAGACTCTTCAGCAAAGGATCTAATGCTATTTGTCATGTCACCTCTTTGTACGTCTCCACCCTCGCCTACCATCTCGATTCACATAGTGTAAAGAAACCCCTTTGCCTGTAACATCCTTTTCGTGACTGTTTGGTGGACCTTAAGTTAAAATGTGAGCCAACCTGTCAAGTCTTCTATGACTATTCCAAGTAGAATTATTCTTCCCTCTGAATCTTGTACATACCTGTACCATAGCACCTATAACTTTATATTACATTTATTTATTTTAAAGTCTAGTCTCCCCAATAGACTTAACCATGTTTTAATGTTATTATCATTAATATTAATAAAAGTAAAAGTAATAATAGTAGCTGGTAGTAGATAGACATTAAAATAAAATACATATGTGAAGAAATACACAGAAAAAAATGACCTTAAAAGCCCAGTTAAGGGAGGGAGGGTGAGAACTGTTCATGGTTATTATGACCTGCTTAGGTCCTGGTCACTCATTATATCCCTCCCAGTGCTTGAGACCACTTCATCCTTTCCTGGAGACTCAGCTTTGCTGTCCCCAGGAAGCACAAGCTACGTCTCAGTCCTCACTGAAGACAGCACTGTCACACCCTCCAAACTCCCAGCCCAGCCTCCAAAACATTAGTGTCTAGATTCTGGTAATTGGGCTTCCTTCTTATTTATGGGACCCAGTGCCTACTTTGCAGACTACTGTACTGAACTCTCTGCCTTACTCAAGCAGCTGGGCCTGGTTATTGTTAATCAGCCTCCTGGTGGAGACCCAAGTAGTGCCCTGTCGTTGTGGTCCTGCTACCTGCGTGGGAGCCCCACCTGACCATGCCTGCTTGCTTGGATCTCTGAATGTGCTAGTCTGATGCAGTAAAAATACCAGAGCTGGCACATCAGCTTTGTTTGGAGATACCATCTGGTTAAGTTGATGGTTAGTCCGTCATCAACTTCCATGATCCATCTAGTTTTCACAGGGGCTAGACAGGTAGGTAAACTGAATAGAGATATGATGGGGACCCCAATCCCTGCATTGATGCTGATGTTAACATCCACAATCCTTCTAGGAATGCAGTGTTATTTATGTTTTACTGTCTTGGTTGCTGTGGAAGCTGGGGCAGAGGACCCAAGAGACAACATCATCAAGAAAATCTAAGGAGATATTTCAATGTGTTCAATATATATGGTGAGTATTATAACTTCTAGCATGATATACATTGGACAATAATTTCGGGAAAATAGAATAACACTGGGAAAATAAAATTTCAATATGGAAGACAGCATACAGAGAAAACGAAAAGAATTCTGTTTTGATGCTGGTTGAGTTAGTATCTGTGTGGATTAGGACAAGCCATACAACATATTGGGGATCTATTTTCTCATCTGTAAAACAAAGAAAATTTACTAGAATTCAGGGACAGCAGCATAATTCTATGATTTTTCTTATTATTTTCTTGGTGTTATTATAAAATTGCAGTAATTAAAGGAAACTAGGAGGAAAATTAAGAACAGTAAACATTTTAAGAATAGTATATTTCAGAGTCCATAAAGGATAAAAGCACATTTTTGTAAAAATTAACTTAAAAACATCAAAAAGTTGAGTCTGTATAAGACATGTAAAATTATCATATGCCTTCTTTTATATAGTTAGATTTTTTTTGTTTGCAGTTCCAAATCATGTTATTAGGCAAGTATCCATCAATTAGAAGGAATAATGTACTTTTAAGAAGATCTGTTCATTAAGGTTTTATGTTCCAGATATCTTTGCAGCTTTGAAATAGTGGGTTGCACTTTGGACTACTCTTCAGTGATTTTTTTAAATAGAATGCTATTTTTGAATAAAGACAATACATATATCAGAATTTTTTAAAAATCATGAATATTGGGAACTGAGGATGTGTCATTGACTCGATTTAAAATAGTCCGTGTTCTGTAGCACTGAGGAACTGAGAAGTATGTCAAAGGACAAGGGAAAAAGCCATCTAGAAAAAAGTGAGGACAATGTCCCTGAGTGTGATTTGGAAAGAAGCAAGAATGACATTTGCAGAATTTGGCAAGATAACTAAGGGAAAGAGCAAGAGCTGGAATAGCTGTTTCCAAGTTTTAGGGCAGTTGGGAATCAAAACCCTGAAGAAATTTGGATGAAGGGAAATTCCACTTTGGCATCCCTGGGAATGCTTAAGTGTATAGTCTTGCCTGTTAATATTATTGAAAGATCCCTTCCTTTGGCTAAAGCAGGAAAGGGAAAGAAACACATTTTATGGTAAAACTCAGACACATTATGGCAAAGCAAAAATTTTTCTAAAGAGTACTCCATATTAGATGTTTTCCCTAAACCAGAACTCCTTTCTTTGATGATTTAAGAAATAAATAATTAGGAATATTCTAAGGAGCAGAAGTAAATATATTCCAGGGAATATCTTGGAAAAATAACACATATTAAAAATATAAGCTTCAATAATCGTTTGAAAAAGAACAGGCTTCAGTGCATAAATAAATTTACAACCTCTCAAAACTTATAACCAAAAGATTATAAGATTAAAAGATTTCTCCAGGGGAAAAAAAGGAGATAAAAGAAATCCATGAAAAAAAAATCAACTCATGTCAAAGTAATTCATGGTTCTTTACACACATATTTATGGTTAATCCACTCAGAAATAATCAGGGGGTTGATTTAATTTGTATTAGATGAAACTGTTGCTACCTGGAGTTTTTCATTTACCAATATCTGACCCTAGTAGCAGTTTTTAATAGAGTTGTTCGAAGGAGGTTTAAAGCATTTGTATTCATTGATATGTCTTTGAAGAATGACTGATGCCTTTATGTAAGCAAAACAATTATTCTTGGTAGAATCCTTGCTCTGTGCAATACTAATGATCAGGAGGCAGCTTCGTGGTGTACGCAACCCCGGGAGGGTAAAGAAAGGGGACGTGGTCCCAATGGTGCGCCCTTGGGCATGGATATCATAATGTTAGGAAACACAATCCACAGTTTCCTGAATTTTAAATCAGATTTTATGCTAGATTTTTCTCTCTGTTTCTATGTTAAAGAAACTCCAACACTGTTTCAATGCACCTTTGATTATTATATATTCATTGCAGATTTACACTTAATTTGATTAGGGTACTTAGTTCCCTGACTGATAAACCCACTCATGCAACCCAGTCTCTTAATCTGTGTAAGGCAATCTCTAATATTTATACACTAAAGGGAATAAGCATTCCAAGAGGATTAGAATTATAGTAAGTTTTTTAATCCCAGAAAAATACAATATTTCAAACTTGCTTCCTATACTTACTAATAACTTATCTCCATTGGGAACTATAAGAGCAAATTCTCAACTCCCCAGAAGGCACAAATGGAAAAACCATACTTTGTGAGCTCTTGATTGGTCTTGAGAGAATAGTTATGACCAAAGTATAATCACTGTAATTTTCCTGCCTCATTATTTAGAAAGCAGATGAAAATATACGATTAAGATTGGATATTCCACCTCTCTCTGACTGGAACTTGAAAAGGTCTCACCATCTCCCCTAAGCCTTCTCAAGAGAAGTTGCTTTAATGTCCTTTACACTTTTTTTTTAAAAGCAGAAGACCATGAACACTGTACATAATATTACTTATTTCTCCATCCAATTCATTTGCCTTTCCTAAGCCAGGCCTTTGATGATCATGGGTAGACAGCTTCATACTCAAGTTTGTGTTCTGTTGTCTACTCACCTTGTGCCCATGTTGACTATTTCAAATGATAAGTCCCATTGAAAACAAGCCCCATTTTTAGCCAATTCCATTGAGAAGAAATAGGTAATATCATTCACTATTGGTGGGAGGTTAAAGGGCATAACCCCTTTTGAGGGCAATTCAATAATATGTATCATAATTTAAAATGTGTATACCCATTGACCCTTCAACTCTATCTCTAGGCATTTATTCTACAGAAATAGTAACACAAATAGACAAAGATACATATGTACAACAATGTTTACTAAAGTTTTTTTTAACAATGAAAAGTGGAAGTATTGGTTAAAACATGGCACATATGTAAATGGCATACTTGGCGGCAATTTTTAAAAAATGAGATGGATTTATATTCATTGACATGAAGAGATGACCATGGTACATTACTAAGTGAAGATGACAGTTATGGGAAAGCATGTATGTACAAAGTCTTGATGTATCATCCAGTATCTTTAGTAAAAATTCATACTCAGATTCCATATGTTTGCATGTGCCTAGATTGAAAGAATATTCACTGAATCACTAAAAGAAATGATCTGGAGAGTGGAACAATTCCTTTCTCCTCTATATTTATATTGTTTGAATTTTTATATCAAGCATATATTAATTTTTTTAAAAAAACATTAAAATATTTCCATTTGGGGAGGAAAATTTATCCCAGTGAGAGGAAAGGAGGATTAACATGGTGTCATGCTAATGGTATCATGTTCTTGAGAAAAAAAAAATTGCTTGTTCTGAATCATGGATATCAAGAAAACTCCTTTTGAATTCAATGAATTTCTGTGCTCTCACGACTGATCTTTCACTCCAGAATCATTGCTGGAGAAAGCTCAAACTTTTGAGACTTCTAAACCAAAGATGACTGAAAGTAAGACTATTCTGCATTAGAGCAAATTTCCTAATTCTTCCCAGCTCAGGACTCACATCCCAAGTATGTGGTTTGTCTTCTGGTGCTTTATTGTTACTACTACTACTATCAGTACTAACTGACTCATGTCGAGTTAGGTGTACGCTAGGCAACATATAAAATATCTGAAATTTAAGATTGCTAACTTAAAGAATATCATCAAATATAGCTTCCCAGTTTTACAGATGAGAAAGCTAAGTGTCAGAGAAATTATTTAGCTTACCAAAGGTCACAAGCTAGTGAATAGTGGAAACAGAATTTCAACATGTCTTAACTCCAGAGCTCATGAATCTTTCTTTTATATAACACTGTTTATAAGGTAACCAGAAAAATGTCACAAGTATGTTAGTGTTCAAAAGTGAATAAAAAATTTAACATAATGACAACATTTTAAAGAATGATCATATCTTTATAACATAAAAATCATTATCAAGAGTCTTGTAGCAGGGGTAATAATATCTAGATTTGGAAAATCTTGGCAAACCACTGAATAAGTGCAGGAATGCACATTTCACCCAGTGAGAGAGGATTTTCGTCAAGAGGGAAGTTAACACCCAGATGGCAAATATAGTTCACAGATTCCTGACATTTGTGCTTTTTTACTCGATCAGAGTTCACTGGAGCGAAGTCCCAGAGCAAAAGTGTCTCCCAGAGAGAATACTCAGTGTTTCCTTGTAATTAAAATTGTTCTTGGATGGGTTGCTCCTGTTTTGTCTCTGTATCAGCATCAAGTCACAGTTAGCACCTATTGTGGCATCTGCCACTATCTGATATTTTCATTCTAGTACGTGATCCTCATTTTGTCTACAACCTCAGGGTGCCCACGTATTCAACTCAGGCATGCGCTCTCACTTTCCCTTCCTCTCTTCTCCTTCATTTCTTTATTCTTTTCTTCTTTTTCTATTCCTCCTCCCTGACCTCTTTTTCCTTCTTCTCTCCCTTAAACATTATTTCCCAAGTACCTATTATGAAGCAAAAACTATGCCTACTGTCAGCCAGAAACACTCTGGATGCACATCCCTCCTCTTCAGGAAGCTCACAATCCTCATGTGCCTTCTCTGCTTGTTTTATTCATTCTTGTGCCACAGCATCAAGCACAGAGACTGGTACTTATTAGACATTTAATGAATACATAGCTGAATATCTTCTTTGTCTTTAGCTCTATTTATGTAATTTAAAACACGATATGTGTACAATTTTAAAAGCATGTAGAATGTAACTGGGCTGAGAGATTGGTAAAAGTGAGGATATGAACAGAAGTTTGGAAGAGATAAGGTGTGTTCTTTACTTGTGGATTGAAAAGAGTTCCTACAAGCGCAAGTTAGTTTACATGCTACTACAACTTCAGGGAGCCAAACCGGTTCTTTTGCTCCATGGTTTATCCCCTACACCTGAAATTTTCCCCTTGACTCTGTCACATACAATTTTGGGAAGTTAATCAGGATCATTTTAAAAGATGTGAACACTTTTAGTAATGTTATGATATTATCTGTCTTTTATACCTTAATATGATCAAAATCAATCTGATTGATTTCCTCCTAATTCAACACTGAACTCTATAGAACTACCAAGTCATACAGAGTGCTAAGCCTGGGTATCCAAGGATGAATAAGATACAATCCCTACCCCCAAAGAGCTCACAGCCAGACGAGAACAAACTTGGGTGTGTGTATGTGTGTTTCTGTCTCTCTCTGGACATTTCCTTGGTGATGTCTTCTGGTTCATTTGTACATTCCTTTCTGGTTTTCCTAGTTAATATTTTCACTTTTGCCTACAGTCAGTTCTTCATAATGAAGCTTGCTTTATTACATAAAGAAAAAGTAGGGCACACTCTACATTCAGAAAGTGCTTTGCCAGCTCTTTAGTTGGTTCCTACTTGCACCTACTACACTTTGGAGGAAGAGTCCCTTTTATGAGAAAGAGGGCAAGTGAAGAAGTTATACAACACACTTGAAGCCACAGTACAACTCTGTAATTAGCCACTACCTTCTTAACTGACTCATAGTCTACTGGCTTACTCACTCTTTTCAAAACCATCACTGTTTTGAAGTCAAAAAGTCAATGATCAGTCACTGTGAACATATGTTCAATGAATGGTACACAAACTAATACAGGGTTACCTTTGTATTGCCTCTTAAATCTAAGAAATGTAAAACGATTCTCATATTAAATGTTCCCATCAGTCTGTGGGGAGAGAAAATCAAGTGAAATATGCTGAAATTTTTTGCCAGAATTTCATCTTAAAACTCTGACAAACCCTAAAACATTGATAATGACAATGCATTAATATAGGAACTTTGCTTCAATAAAAGGAGAGCCTTGCCATGAACTATTCCTTAACCTACCACACACATGCCGAGAAAACACTCCCTCTCATTGTGGCTTTGTCTCTACTGCTTATTATCCAGTGATTGTGTATGTTTCCTCTTCAACTTAAAAATTGTCAGAAAAAATACCCTCATTTCCTCCAAAAGAAATAAACACAGGCAAAGGTCAGAGGGATACATTCCATGGAAGCTGTCCATCGTAGAGCAAAGTGCAAAGCAGCTGGTCTGAACTAGAGAGTGTCTGTCCCCACAAGTCAGCACTGAGGGTCTGGGGCCACATTCCCCATGTCCACATTTCCAAAGCAAAGTGAGACTCTGGTCCTTGAAGACCCCTTCCCACAGCCCAGGAGAAAGAGTTTGGCTTCGTATGTGCATTTTAATGCTGTATTTGAATATTCATGTACAAAAGCATAGTCCTCTCTGTGGGAATTGCTTTCCTAAACAAAGGCAAATTTTCTCCCATGTGCCTTGTCTATGGGAACCAAGCTCCTCCAGAAGGAAGGAGCTTCCTGTACCCCTCCTATATCATTTCTCAATTTCTTCCACTGTTTTTCCACTATCTCATTGCCATTACTTTTGATCAGCCCCTCGCTATCTCTTAACTCTCACCTTGTAAGTGAATTTACATCTGCTTATTCTACCCTTTATAATCCACCCTTCCCAGTGCCACCATATCTTTGTAAAACACAGATTTGAGCCCACTGCTTTGTTGTTTTAAAACTCATACACAAGCCTTAAGCATGATTATGTACCCTAAATCCATACCTCATTCCTTGTGTTAATTAATGCATTAATCCAGCAAATATTTGGTGAATGAGTAAGGTACTAGGAACTTTAAATCATGAATGGGATAAAGTTCAGGATGAAGAAGGGAGGTTAGGAATGAGGCAGAACTGGGTATGGAATGAAAGTATTGCTTATCTTTTACACAGTATATGCTAATAAAAGATGCTAAAAGTGTAAAAAAAATTTTTAGGAGAGCAGCAAGAGCCTCTTGTGCAAAAAAATTTCCATATTAAGATGATTGTCAAAGCAAAACATCTAAAAAAGGTTTTATATTGCATTTTACTTTGGTCCCAGGCTGGTAACTAGAATGGAAAGTTGGATCATTGAGGAGAGGCAGAAATCATGTGTTATTTATTATTATACTCCTTCACCACAACTAGTCTAGTGCCTTGGACATAGTATGTTTGAAAAAAAGATTTTCTGAAAATTATTTGCCAAACTATAAACCTAGTTTATACATTGAAACTAGGTTTGAAAATATAAATAGTATAATTTCTACTAGTTTTCAAGAAAGGATGACCACTAAAGTTTTGGTTAAATCTGAATTCTTTTCCTTAATACAAAGGGAGAATATTCTTTTTTTCCCCTTCATTCTTTTATAAAAATTTTTATTTTTATATTGGAATATAGTCGATTTACAATGTTGAGTTAGCTTTTGGCGTACAACAAAGTGATTCAGTTATACATATACATATATCTTTTTCAGATATTCTTTTTCAGATTCTTTTCCCATTTAGGTTATTACAGAATATTGAGTAGAGTTCCCTGTGCTATACACTAGGTCCTTGTAAGAAAATATTCTTTAAAAAGTGTTGAACCCAAGGTTGTATAACATTAAATTTTTTTTAGTGTGATTCTCCTTATTATATACCACTTTACTCACACGGCAGTCCATTGGACTCTGGTGAAAGGTGATAGAGGAACCTCCGTTTGATGAGGGAACGTTCTATCTTATTTATGCAGAAAGAGCAAGTATTAGGAACTGAGATGAAGATAAATTATGGAGGAACTAGGCAGTTGCTTGTATTCCCAGTTACCCTGCAGAGCAGATACATAAAATATGAGGTGTGTGCCTCTGCTTTAAATTTCTGGACAGCTTATTGTCTAGAAAGAATTCTCTACCTTACATGATACATAACTTAGTGGACTTGTGCATAGAAGAATATTAGCATTTCACAGGATGGCTCATGTATTTGGAACATAAATTGAACTGTATTTAAAGATAGCATCTCTTCAAGTAAGTAATTCTGTCGAGCCTATTTTGTTATTCTACACAATTGATTTCATGAAATTCCTTCATGTAGGCTCAACTACCCTCTCACATCTTAATTCTTTCATTGCCATGGCCCTTTACTATATATAGGTTACTACGAGTCCTGTTTATATGAAATCATTAAAGGAGCTAATGTTTTTTGCAGAAAATCTCAACTCTACCATTTCTCCAACAATGATCAGTCACTAAATATGTCGACATAGGGACATGAAGCTACTGGCCCACAGAAATAGTCTTGAAGTATTTTTACAGGAGTGTTGCTGGACTCTCACTAACCCACCGAACTAGCTTTTCCTACATGCATTTTATTGAATACCTGGTTACTTGATGTACATCAGTGAAAAATCTAGATGAAAGCCCCTGCCTTAATGGAGCTTAGACTCTTATCACCAGGAACATATATCTGTACTTTGGTCATGGTTTATAGGAACATATATCAATACTTTGTCATGGTTTACTGATGGTGGTCATGTTTGAGTAAACGTCATGAATGGGTATGAAACCAACAACTCCTGCTATTCCCTGTGTCTGGAACATTATTTTCTCTGGTCTTTCCATGGCTGTCTTTTTCTCATTGTTCAAGTGTCAGCTCAACTGTTCACCTCCTTTGACTGACCTTCTTGGACTGCCCCATCTGGAGCTGCCAACCATCACAGCTGTCATTATATCAGATTACCCTGTTCTGTTTTCTCTGAAACACACAGCTGAATTGGTTTATTTATTTATCTCTTTGTATATTATCTTCTCTAGTACTAGAATATAAGCTCCATGAGAGCAAGCAAATGCCTGGTGTGGCTTGCTCATTATTGAATCCCCAGTGGCTAGTAAATTGCCTATGATACATGCCAAATAAACAAATGGACCTTGGAGTTGTGGTACTCTAAATCAGCACTGCTCAATAGAAAAATAACGTGAGCCACATGTCACCTAAAATTCTCTTGCAGACACGTTAAGAAAGTAAAAAATAAGCAGGTTAAATTAATTTTAGTAATATATTTTATTTAACCCAATATGTCTAAAATGTTGTCATTTCAACATATCATCAACATAAAAGTTTTTGATGAGATATTGTACTTTTTTCCATATTGTCCTCAAAATTTAATGTGCATTTTATACTAACAGTACACCTCCACTCAGATTCTAAATTTTATTTTGAAATGCTTCATAGACATTTAGATTTCATAAAATTTATAGTTGAAAAGGTAGATTTACATATTCAAGTTCCTTCACATACATTTAAAAGTTTTCCAGCAACTGAATCATGATCATTTCTTAAATTTTAATTAAAATTGAATAAAATAAAAAATTTAGTTTCTCAGTCATATTAGTACATTTCAAGTATTCGAGAGCCACATGTGACTAGAGACTACAGTATTGGACAGTCCATCTCTAAAAAAAATGTTTAAATTGCAGTGTCACAATACACATATGTTCAAATATGATAATCATTTGAAAATCTGTCTGAAGCAATTTGTTACTAAAAGTAAAACATCAACATATATTTTGAAAAGTAAACCATTATTTACAGACTGGGAGAAAATATTTTCTAAAAACACATTCGATAGAAGACTGTTATCCAAAATGTGCAAAAAGCTCTTAAACTAAACAATAAGAAACAAACAACACAATTTAAAAAATGGGCCAAGGGCTTTAACAGACACATCACCAAAGAAGACATACAGAGGGCAAATAAGCATGTGAAAAGATGTTCCTCATCATATGTCATCAGGAAAATGCAAACTAAAGCAATGATACCACTAGACACCTATTAAAGTGGTCAAAATCAAAACACTGACAACACTAAATGCTGCTGAAGATGTGGAGCAACAGAACTCTCATTCATTGCTGGCGGGAATTCAAAATGGTACAGACCTTTTGGAAGACAATGTGACAG
Source organism: Eschrichtius robustus (assembly GCF_028021215.1). NCBI lineage: Eukaryota > Metazoa > Chordata > Mammalia > Artiodactyla > Eschrichtiidae > Eschrichtius > Eschrichtius robustus. The sequence continues at coordinate 25,177,337 of NC_090840.1, read as the reverse complement.
TTTCTTGCAGAACTAAACAAGGTCTTACCCTATCATGCTCCTTGGTATTTACCCAAAGGGTTTGAAAATTATGTCCACACAAAAACTCATGCTCCTTGGCATTTACGCAACAGGTTTGAAAACTATGTCCACACAAAAACCTGCATGTGGATGTTTATAACAACTTTATTCATAACTACCAAATCTTGGAAATAATCAAGATGTCCCTCAGTAGGTGAAAATATGAATAAACCATAGTATGTCCAGGCAACAGAATATTCTTCAGTGCTAAAAAGAAATGAGCTATTAAGCCATGAAACAATATGGAGGAAACTTAAATGAATATTATTAAGTGAAAGAAGCTGATCTGACAAGACACATACTATATGATTCCAATTATATGACACTCTGGAAAAGGCAAACCTATGGAGATAGTAAAAATGACAGTGGTTGACGGAGTTGTGGGAAGGTGGTGGGAGTGCCGGAGAAAGATGAATAGGCAAAACACAGAGGATTTTTAAGACAGTAAAAATACTCTGTATGATGTTATAAGGATGAATACATGTCATTATACTTTTGTCCAAACACATAGAACATACAATACCAAGAGTGAACCCTCAGGTAAAATACGGACCTTGGGTGGTTGTAATGTATCAGTGTAGGTTCATCCGTAGTAAAAAATGTACCACTCTGGGCTTCCCTGGTGGCGCAGTGGTTGAGAATCTGCCTGCCAATGCAGGGGACACAGGTTCGAGCCCTGGTCTGGGAAGATCCCACATGCCGTGGAGCAACTGGGCCCGTGAGCCACAATTACTGAGCCTGTGCGTCTGGATCCTGTGTTCTGCAACAAGAGAGGCCGCAATAGTGAGAGGCCCACACACCGTGATGAAGAGTGGCCCCTGCTTGCCACAACTAGAGAAAGCCCTTGCACAGAAACGAAGACCCAACACAGCCATAAATAAATAAATAAATTTAAAAAGAAAAAAGTACCACTCTGGTGAGTGATGTTGATAACAGGGGCGGCTATGCCTGTGTGGGGGCAGGGAGTACGTGAGAAATTGCTGTAACTTTCAATTTTGTTGTAAATCTAAAACTTCTCTAAAAAAATTGTCTTAAACACAAAACAAACTAAAAACAAATGAAAAAGTAAAAGCCATTATTAACTTAGAACATGAAGTTATCCCTGCACGAAGACTGATCATTTTTATTTTCTTGTTCAGTGAATTTATAATAGCAAGTCTACACGGAATTGCACACCACCCACAGTCTATGTATCTATGCAACAGTCCAGAGTGAATAAACACTATTACTGCACCATTAACATAAGCAACAGTTAAAAACTACTATTGTAACATGACTTTATCAGTTTTTCTTAGCAACTTGCTTGCCTACAGAAAATCCTGTCCTTTACAGAATCCTCTATCTCAACCATTTCTGGGAAGCCCTTAGGATACTTACAAATCAATCGTGTGCTCAGCAGATACTGATCAATGGAATACACAGTGTAGTGATACTAAGCACACCCGTAGTATTTTAATTTCTTTTTTTCTTTCCTAAAGTCTGGGTGTGCTCATGTGAGCTTGCTGCCCATGTGACAATCTTCCATCATTCTGGTATGGGGTAGGGGATGGGGGGGACTGAAAAACATGGTTACTTTAGAAAAACATTCTCATGAATTACTCACTATGTAAAAGCAGGAAATTAGATTTTGATAGCTTGTGACCACCCCACTTCTGATTGTTTTTAAGTAAAGCAACACCATTTAGATCCGGATAAATTTAGAGCTTATAATATAGTTCAGGAACTGGATGAATTTTCTCAGTATGAGGAGCATATTTTGGATTGGTGTCTATTTTTTTTTTTTTTTAAGAGCAGACAGGTTTTTTAAAAAAAATATTTATTTATTTATTTATTTATTTATTTTTGGCTGTGTTGGGTCTTCGTTTCTGTGCGAGGGCTTTCTCTAGTTGCGGCAAGCAGGGGCCACTCTTCATCGCGGTGCACGGGCCTCTCACTATCGTGGCCTCTCTTGTTGCGGAGCACAGGCTTCGGACGCGCAGGCTCAGTAGTTGTGGCTCACGGGCCTAGTTGCTCCGTGGCATGTGGGATCTTCCCAGACCAGGGCTCGAACCTGTGTCCCCTGCATCGGCAGGCAGATTCTTAACCACTGTGCCACCAGGGAAGCCCTGGTGTCTATTTTTTTAAGGGGTCTGTGGAAATCCACACTATGCTCTCATTTAGGGGATGGAATGAGTGAGGTTAAATGATCATTTATTAATTAAATCTGCTATACAGATTCCTGGTGGATAATTGAATTTACTTTTTCTTTTTTAATTCATACAAAACATTTGAAATGAGAAAGCTGGGGTACTTTACCATTACTTGGCATTTTTTACAGAATTAGAACAAAAAAAATCTTAAAATTTGTATGGAGATACAAAAGACCCTGAATACCCAAAGCAATCTTGAGGGAAAAAAAATGGAACTGGAGGAATCAGACTCCCTGACTTCAGACTATACTACAAAGCTACAGTAATCAAGACAGTATGGTACTGGAACAAAAACAGAAATATAGATCAATGGAACAGGATCGAAAGCACAGAGACAAACCCACGCACATATGGTCACCTTATCTTTGATAAAGGAGGCAAGAATATATAATGGAGAAAAGACAGCCTCAATAAGTGGTGCTGGAAAACCTGGACAGCTTCATGTAAAAGAATGAAATTAGAACATTCCCTAAAACCATACACAAAAATAAACTCAAAATGGATTAAAGACCTAAATGTAAGACCAGACACTATAAAACTCTTAAAGGAAAACATAGGAAGAACACTCTTTGACATAAATCACAGCAAGATCTTTTTTGATCCACCTCCTAGAGTAATGGCAATAAAAACACAAATAAACAAATGGGACCTAATGAAACATAAAAGCTTTTGCACAGTAAAGGAAACTAAACAAGACGAAAAGACAACCTTCAGAATGGGAGAGAATATTCGCAAATGAATCAACGGACAAATGATTCATCTCCAAAATATATAAACAGCTCATGCAGCTCAATATTCAAAATGGAAACAACCCAATCAAAAAATGGGCAGAAGACCTAAATAAACATTTTTCCAAAGAAGACCTTCAGCTGGCCAAGAGGCACATGAAAAGCTGCTCAACATCACTAATTATTAGAGAAATGCTAATCAAACTATAATGAGGTATCACCTCACACCAGTTAGAATGGGCATCATCAGAAAATCTACAAACAACAAATGCTGGAGAGGGTGTGGAGAAAAGGGAACCCTTCTGCACTGTTGGTGGGAATGTAAGTTGATACAGCCACTATGGAGAACAGTATGGAGGTTCCTTAAAAAACTAAAAGTAGAATTACCATATGACCCAGCAATCCCACTACTAGGCACATACCCAGAAAAAAACATAATTCAAAAAGACACATGCACCCCAATGTTCAATGCAGCACTATTTATAATCGCCGGGTCATGGAATCAACCTAAATGCCCATCGACAGATGAGTGGATAAAGAATATATGGTACATATATACAATGGAATATTACTCAGCCATAAAAAGGAACGAAATTGGGTCATTTGTAGAGATGTGATGGACGTAGAGACTGTCATACAGAGTGAAGTAAGTCAGAAAGAGAAAAACAAATATCGTATATTAACACCTATATGTGGAATCTAGAAAAATGGTACAGATGAACCAGTTTGCAAGGCAGAAATAGAGACACAGATGTAGAGAACAAATGTATGGACATCAAGTGGGGAAAGTGGGGCGGGGGTGGTGGTGGTGGTGGGATGAACTGGGAATTGGGATTGACATATATACACTAATATGTATAAAATAGGTAACTAATAAGAATTTGCTGTATAAAAATAAATAAATAAAAATTTTTTAAATGCCATTACTTATTTTGTTTTAATTTCCAGGTAATTCCTGAGACAGTACTGCCCCAAAGAGCCTTTGCAATTACTTAAGAATATACAAGATAATTCTTATGTTCCTCAATTCAAATGAACCACATAATTGTAATTTTAATAGAAACTCCAGAAATGGGAGTCAAAATTTATCCCAAGATAATTACCCTGCTGTACTCTACACTGGGGTAAATATGTATGAAAATAATAGGAGGAAATTCAATGCACTGAATATTAAACTGTCGAAACAGGAATGTTTAAAATATTCTGTAATGGTTAAAAATAAGTTGTATTCTAAGTTCAATGACCATTTGCCAGGGAGAACCAAAGTTGAGAAATTTCTATTAAAAACATGACTCAAAGGAAAAACTGCAGAGGCTAGCAATGAAGGAAATGATCTGTTACCATTCCCAATTGGTTATTCCTAAAATCACTTGTTCTGGGTATCTTTAAAAGGAAGTTATCTGGACTCAGAGGGTATAGCACCTTCCTGAAAGCTGCAGCTTCTTTCTCACTTTGAAAAATAATTCTAGAAAGCTCCCAAAATGTGTGATGCATTTGTAGGTACCTGGAAACTTGTCTCCAGTGAAAACTTTGAAGATTACATGAAAGAAGTGGGTAAGGAAATACATTGGCTGGGTTTATAACTTTTTCTCTGGGGAAGAATGCTTTATGGCTGTTTTTCACTCTGGAAGCACTGGCCAGACATGAAATGTTGCTTTCTATATAGAGGCGATAAAAGTAACATGTGTGAATCGTTTGTTTCTAGAAACATTCTAGATGGAAGTCACAACTAATGCTTCCTAAAGGTGAACTAATATGAAAAAGGGTATAAATGGAATTGTTATGTTGTACAGAAATGCCAAGATTTTATTTGATTGATAAACTTGAGTATCTTTGGTTTACTTGCCTCTCTGCCTCTTTTTCATTCATTCCTTTTGCATATAAAATAAGCAATAACTTGGAAATAAAACTGTATTTATTTCCTAGCATGCAATAATTTCCATTTGAAACTGAAAGCACTGTATTTCTCACCTTAATGTAATTTTTTGAGTAATGTATGTTAACCAGTTATTTTATTGTTTTAAGGTCAATCCATTAAAATGTATGGTTGTTTTATGGGAGAAACAAATCTTAATTTCAGAAAATATGTTCCTTAAAAGTCTTAAATATTTGTTTGATTTAAAATTATATGGGATGCCATAGAATTATTGATAATAGAGGCTTTCAGGTTTTTAGGTTCTGCTAACATTGCCTGTGTGTTCCCCAGATAATTACAAAAGTAAAGCAAAGGAGTAGAGAGGCTGTATTTCACTCAGGCAGCCACGGCCATGCATGATCAAGTTGTATCCAGGGGTTGCAAATTGGGGAGAGATTTTTTTTCACAATATCTTTATTGGAGGTTATGATTGAATCCCTAAATCTCAAGACTTAACCTTCTTCTAAATCTTATAGTATATTTTTTGCTTGTCTATAACTACTGTTTTCCTTGTTTACAGACAAGAGGGAAATCAGGGACTTCAACATGAGTGAAACCTAGCTTTGTAGAATATCAACTGGTTGTAATTCAATAAACTAATTAATATGCACTGATACAGATATGCCCGTATTTGAGGCTATTTACTGATTTTTAGAAACATTTTACACTTTTAGTATTTATATTTAAATTCTTATACCCTTGTGTTTTCAAATGATAAAGTATTGATGATAATGAAAGACAATAAGATACCTCCTGAAATTAGCTGCTCTAGTTGATTACCTTCAGTCAGCAGGTATTGTTTTCAACAGTCAAATGAGGACAGAATCAAGCCAGTGGAGAGAATGATTTTCATAAGCTTGGCCAGTCTGGAACCACACCGGGTGTTGCATCCATTCACTCTGTTGACTCACTCCATGTATTTGAGGTTATTATATTTTGAAACAGAGACAGGACTTGCTGAAGCAGCATATTATCTTCCCACTTGTTGCTACTTTCGGATGGGGAGCTAAATCAGAGCCTCGGTTTTGTACGATATTTGCCTCCCTGATCCCCACTATTCCTAAATTTTGGTATCTATAAGTAGTCAAAAAAGTATCATAGATTTATGCACATGCATTAAAAAAATCCGACACATCTATAACAGTCGTAAATTATAATTTGTGCAGCGACAGTAAGGTACTGCTTGCTGTCTACGTTAGGTTGTAAATTGTTCATCCCATAGCTGCCACACATCCCAAAAAATACACTCCTTTTTTTCAAAAAAGAGGAGTTTGCCACTTAAGTGATTGGAAATCAAAGTATTAATTTCTGAACTTACTAAAACAGTGATTTCTTAAACTTTGAAGTTTTCACAATTGATGCCTAAGCCCTCTTTAACATCTTCTATAGTTTATTGGGAACATCACCATTTTAAAACGTTATGCATGCAGGAAACATTTTGACTTTTGGAAAAATTAATCAAAATCTTCATTTCATCGTGGAGTAATTTGGAAAAGCCAAGAAAACTAGACTTGGCAGCAAATGCCATGAAATGTGAATTTTGTACACCCAAACAGATTAATTTTTAATCGAGTAACTGTATAGTGGCCCCCAAATCCTATTGTCTTTGACTATGGATTTGATCACTTTTGTTATCTAAGAAGGAAAGGTAGAGATTCCCAAGTGTTTCATGAACTGAGTAAAATGACAGTGGCTGCCCTCATGGTTGAGATGGCCAGTTATTTTGAGAGTGCAGTGACTTTTAAAATGTGTATGTCCCACAAGACTTAATCTTTGTACATATTCTTGTGGAAAATTAACAATGGGTCTCCTAAAGAGTTGTATCTGAAACCCGGAAGTGAAAATTTAAAGAACAGACTTACATCTAATTGTGCCTCAGGTGTTCTTTAAGTATTAGCCTGCTTTACTTATCTGCAGATGTTTAAATAAGACCTTTAAGAAACTCACTGGAGTCTTTCACCTTTTATGCACACGTGCACCCACCTACACACACACACACACACACACACACACACTACTGCTCTTTCTTAAATAAAGATGTGAAAGAAAATTGTAAACTTGACATTTTTCTTTTCCCAACTATAGGAGTGGGCTTTACTACCAGGAAAATGGCTGGCATGGCCAAACCCAATCTGATCATCAGTGTGAATGGGGATGTGATCACCATTAGATCAGAAAGTGCCTTTAAAAATACTGAGATTTCCTTCAAATTGAGCCAGGAATTTGAGGAAGTCACTGCAGATGACAGGAAAGTCAAGGTGAGGAATAAGGAATTGGAGCAGAGTAAACGCTGGTTTCTAAATGACCGCTGCCTACAAGAAGCCATTTTGTAAAAGGAGGAAAACCATTCCACCATAAGCCAATGATCCCTGACTCCTAGATCTGAACTACGTTGCCTTCAATATTTAGCTGGTGAATTTTCTCCCTTTCTATAAAATTGTCCTTATTAGTTTAAAAAATGATTAACATAATTTATTTGTCATACCATATGTGTATATATGTATATTGTATTGGAAGTGAATTAAAATAACGTAACAGTGTTAGAGAATATTTATAAAAGAGTGGGGAAAAAAAGGAAAAAATCACCTATGATTCTACTATCTCAACATAAATTTATTATCTATATTCTTTCACAGTATTTTTTCAAATGCATGTTTGTATAATATTCTGATCATAATATACATATAATTTTGTATGTTATTGTTTTTGGCACTCATTGTTTTCTTGTTGTAACATTTTCTTGTAATTTAAAATTACTAATTACCTCAAAATATTCCTGCAAATAAAAGTGTTCTATTTTTTAATTTTATTTTCCTCCATCATTATAATCACTTTTTTATTATGCCCGCAGAGCACCATAACCTTAGATGAAGGTGCCCTGGTGCAGGTGCAGAAGTGGGATGGAAAATCAACCACCATAAAGAGAAAACGAGTGGATGATAAACTGGTGGTGGTGAGTATCTTCTAGCTACTTAATTCTAGATTCTACTGCTAGGTCATCCCATAATCATTATTCTACCTAGAGAAACAGGTAATCGCCCTTGTAGAACAAAAGGTTAGTTTATTGGGATTACGGTTTCTCTCTGGCAATTATCCTTCATACTTTTAAGCTCAGTGTAGGTGTACTGTCCCCCAGGAAGCATTCCCTCATCCCTCTCAGTATGAATCATATTGTATTGTGCATTTCTAATTATGTTTCTCACTCACCACATAGATTGTAGGATTCCTTGAGGGCAAGAGTTGTATCTTCTTGATCTTTATATTTCCCTAGCTTATTACAATATCAGGTATATAATAAGAGCCCAGAGCAAATATCTTTTGATGAATATTGTTTCCTTCCCAACATTGAAGGAGACAATAAACAAAATATAAGTGGTTTAGTCCCAGGGATTTAACCAATAATTTTTTTTTGTGCCTAGGAATGTATCATGAATGCTGTCACTGCTACCAGAGTTTATGAGAAAGCATAAGCCAAAGGATATTGAGCTGGACTGAAGTTTGCATCAAACTCTATGATATTCTGCTGGGTGTGTTGTCCAAACATGTATTATTTCCCACTAATTAGCAAGCAACTAATTTTCCTCCAGACTGATTTTATTCGATATGGTTGTGTTGGTTAAATAAAACTTTTTAGATTTATAAGGCTATGTAATGATTTATTCATTGTGCTAGATAATTTCTTACTCATAATTTAGTGAAGGAAATAGAAAATTGTATTATTGCTTTGTTTCCAGTACATGATTTTTAAAATAATAATCCAAGATGAAAAAAATAATAGTGAATTTTCCATTGTCTTAGGTAGAAAATGATAAATATGTTCTATTACTGAATATGAAGTCCTTCTTTAGCATAACTACAGTCAAGTAATAATCTCTCAGAGACCTAAGGTAATTTTAAATGTAGTGAGATTGTCCACAGTCAGCTGGCCCAAGTGCTGTCATTTCACACATATCTGTCCTAGAGCCTTAAGACAGAGACAAGTGTAGTAGCAATGCAGAGGGTAGAAAAAGATTTCTAGGCTATAAGTTTTAATCTGAAAAATTATTAGTAAAGCAAGCTATCCCTGGAATCTCTCAAGAATTAAGTCCAAATAATCCCATAATATTTATTCCAAGAAAGAGGTGACAGGCTTGTAATGAATAATGATGCAAATGTTCCTGTAGTCATTTCCAAATTTTTCTTTTTTTCTTACCAGTGGAGCTTTTTATTCAAATAAGATATTGACTATGTTCTGGAACTTTCCATTCAAATAAAATCTCCATGGAATTCCAATATATAAAACAAACAAAAATGATAATAAGGCCTCCCAGGTAGGGGTGTGTGTTTGTGTGTGTGTGTGTGTGTGTGTGTGTGTGTGAGATTTGTTTCTTCTGCACTTTGTGAAACTTCAAAGCACCTCTACAGATCATTGGAGTTCCATGTACATAGACTGAAATTTCCAAACCACGTACTTACCTTTTATAGTAAGCCAAAATCTTTTAAAGTGTGTCCTGTAGTTGATATAATTCTGTTTGTGATGCTTCCTTTAAAAGTAAGTTTATTATTTTCTGAATACCTACCGTATGTGTAAGTTCCTGATCACAATTATTTACTTATTTTTCAAAAAGAGAGTTAGACTCTCACTTTGGCTTTACTCAAGACTTGGAGAATTCAAAAAGAGAAGATTTGTAGGAACTGATTAGGAAAATTCTTGGTAAACCAATATTTATTAAGCACTTACTATGGTCCATGTACTTTGCATGTTCTATTTAATTTATTATCAAAATAATCCTATGATGAGGATTTGGTATTCCTGTTTACAGATGAGAAAACTGAGTTCAAAGTTTAAGTCTATAAAACTAAGTAGGGAATAGACATAGGAATTTGATATTCAAGAGAGCGATCCTGGCTGGGATATAGATCTAGGAGCCATCAATATTCAAGTGGTAACTTAATTCATAAATGGTGATGAGGTCATTCAAGGAGAAAGGAAAGTTAGAAAGAAGAAAATAGTTGAAGATGTCCAAGTGAATGTCCCAGGCACCTCAACACAACATGTTCCACACTAAACTTTTACTTCTCCCTTCCATCCACTCCTAATAACTAAATTTATTCTACTATCCACATCTCAGTGATTTTCAGGATGTATTATCTAACTGCCTATTCCACAAATCTTAAAATCATCCTCCCATATGCCTTCTTCCTCACTTTACATCATTTACGTTATTTAGAAAATCATGTTGAGTCAAGGCCTTTGCTGATGCCAGGGACACCACCTACCACAGGCCACACCCAAAGGCCAGTGTCAGAGCACGGCTTTGAAGTTTATAGAAAACTCCCAGGAGACAAAAGAAGGAATAAAGTATCCCAGGATCTGAAAAGAGAAGGCTTTGTATCTGCAGCCACAGCTCTGGGCATTTGGACATCTTCCTCCCTAACCTGCCATCGCGAGCACGAGCAGGGCAAGGAGGATGGGCTGCTGAATGGGGAGAAGCAGGGCTGCTGAAGGCACAGGAACTGGGTGACAAGAATGTCAGCAGCAAAGCAGTGAGGAAGGCATGACAGCTCCTGGACAGTGACAGAACATCCTACACAGACTGGGAGTGGGGATGTAACAGTGTGGTGGCCCTGGATTTCCACTTCGGGATGAACTGCTTTGGACTCAGAGGGAGTGCTGAGCAGGGGAAAGTGGGAGGTGCAGAGCAGTCTGAGCTTCTGTCTGGCAGGGACCCAAGAGCTTCATAGGGCAAATGAGTCGGGGGCAGGGTGAAGCACGGGCTAGTCCCAAGATGCTCTCATGGATGGCTCCGACTCCCTGGAATGCTGCTATCACACTGCCTGTGCAGCCCTCTCATGCACACAGGCCCTCCTGCTTGGCATTCTTCTGCATGTCGTGTCAACCAGCCATGTCGTAGATCGTGCAGCCTATGTTATAGCTCTGATCTGGGTTCTGAAACCCTTGCAATGTACGTTTGGAAGGAAATGGAAAGTGTGCCTTCAAACTGCATTTGCTTTTTTGTTTTTAATGTTATTTTTATTGTAGTAAAAGTCATACAATATAAAACATACTATTTTAATCACATTTAACTGTACAGTTCAGTGACACTAAGTACATTCACATTGTCCTGCAACTCTCACCATCATCTGTCTCCCAAATTTTCCACCTTCCTAAACTGAAACTCTGTCCCCATTAAACACTAACTCCCCATTTCCCCTTCCCACCCCCTCACCACACCCCCCTGCCCCTGGCATCTACCAATGTACTTTCTGATTCTATGAGTCTGACTATTCCAAGTACCTCGTATAAGTGGAATCAAACAGTATTTGTCATCACCTACTGTATATTGGAATGCATTTTTGAGCAGCTTGGATAAAACCCCAGAGGCCTGGAACTACAGGAAAACTGGGTTAGCCCAGCTTTCACAAGGACTGTGTGGTCCTACTTTAGTTTCTGTTCCAAATGTGGGAACAAACTTGCTTCTTAAAACCCTTCAGATCACATGGGTTGTGTTGACTGGCATTCATGTCAAAGCCAAAGCCTTAAGCTAATTTGGGACTGACAGGACTCTGCTAATTCCTTATATAAATATGGGATCTGCTCTTTGGCCTTCCAGGTCAGGGTCTTGGGTGGGACACCTGTAGCCTTCGTTTGCCTCTGAATTTTCTGGAATAAAGTTGCTTTCTTCTCTCATTTCAAGGTCATAGGAGAGAGAACCAATAACAAAGGTCATGTCTGGAAGCAATTTGGGTTGGGGGAGGGATGTCTTGAGGCTCATCCAGACCTTTTCTCTTTGTCCAGACTGGGCAGTGGAGCCACTGCTGCCCACTAGAAGAACAATTGGCTTGCAAAGCATTTCAGACTCATTAAACAGGTAGATGATCAGAATCTGAAATGACTATTGTTCACTAAGGAAATCTTTCAAGAGGGACTGTAGTACTAAGAGAGCTGAATGCCTGCCCCTGAGCGTCTAGTGAGGAGTAGAAGGAATCAAGGCCCCTGTGATTGTGTATGAGACCAGAAGCCACACCATGCTCCGCCATGACTGGCAACTGTCATTCATGTTCTTCAATTCCTGCAGCTCCTGCCACTAACTTTCAGCTGGAATTGAAGTTGTCTCTGGGCACCTTGTCCAGCCTCACTACTCACCCACAATGCAAACCAGCACTGAGCGACAAAAGAACAGAAGCCCCAGAGCACCTCCATAAAGACCAGATGGGGGTGCTTCCCTGGTGGCACAGTGGTTAAGAATACACCTGCCAATTCAGGGGACATGGGTTCGAGCGCTGGTCCGGGAAGATCCCACATGCTGCAGAGCAACTAAGCCCATGTGCCGCAACTACTGAGCCTGCGCTCTAGAGCCCGCGAGCCACAACTGCTGAGCCTGCATGCCACAAGTACTGAAGCCTGTGCGCCTAGAGCCTGTGCTCCACAACAAGAGAAGCCACCGCAATGAGAAGCCCGCGCACTGCAATGAAGAGTAGCCCCTGCTCACCACAACTAGAGAAAGACTGCGTGCAGGAACGAAGACCCAACACAGCCAAAAATAAAATATAAGTAAATAAAATAAACTTTAAAAAAAAGACCAGATGGGGCATGCTTGCTGCTGCCATCCACAGAGTACCGACACCCTGTTTGGACTTTTACATGAGAAATAAACTTCCATTTTGTTCAAGCTGCTGTTGTTTGTTATCAACCTGAGTTACTGGACTCCTTAATCAATAGAAATTAATAAGAGGCCAGACGAGAAATTCAGGCCAGGCTTTACTGGGACTCATGATGCAGCACGAGGGAATGAAAACAAGTAACAGATGCTCTTGCTGGCTCCCCGGGGTGGGGGCAGCCAGTTGGTCCTTTAAGTGGGGTGAGGGTAGGGATGGATCAGTGGGTCGGGCTGGAGTGCAGGGGTCACGTGCAGTACTCTGCTTTTGCTTCCAGCACGTCGGAAGTGGCAGTTGGCAAGTGGGGAGGAGGGTGGGAGAGGGTTGGATTGGGAGTTTGGGATTAGCAGATGCAAACTGGTATATATAGAATGGAGAAACAGCAAGGTCCTACTGTATAGCACAGGGAACTATATTCAATATCCTGAGATAAGCCATAATGGAAAATAATATGGAAAAGAATATATGTATGTATACCTGAGTCACTTTGCTGTACACAGCATTAATTAACACAACACTGTAATTCAACTGTACTTCTATAAAAAATAAATTAAAAATAAATTAAATTTAAAAAATCATGTTGATTGTATTAACTTAAAAAATTTTAATGCTTGCTTTTCTCATTCCCATTGCCAACAGCACTATCATTTTTTCCCTTAATTACTAATAAATCTCCTTCTTTCACTCTCTGTCCTCTCCTCTCTTTTCTAAGCCCTGTAGAATTCATGAATGATAGTTACACAATGAAAATTTGACCTGGACACTTAATGATTAAAACCCTTACATGGCTCCCGTTTCTTCTGCAGAAGTTCCAATCTCCTTAGCATGGCATGTAAATGTGTCTTATGCTTGCCTTTTCTTATCTAACTTTCTAGTTTTATCATTGCTCTTGTTCTCTACACATTCTTTGCTTTAATCATACCAAAAATTTTTCATACTCTTTCTTGCCTCTGATATTTTGGTTTTAGGTATTTTTTTTTTTTTTTTGGTGTGTGTGAATTAGTCTGCTCCTTCCTGTCTAAAACTCTCCCCTCCCTTCTTTCTAAGCCTTTCCCATACCTTAAACGTGCCTCTGTGCTAATTCTTTAAAAAGTTGCTTTAGGTGCCACTTCTATGTATGTGTATTTGTGAATTTACTTATTTTTCAAAATGTACTATTCAAGTTTAATTCTTATTTTTCTGTTGATGTGGAAGCATAGAGTAAGAAGATTCAATCCAATGTAAATTTGCTGGATAAGTCAATTTCTTGTTTTCTATATTTTTACCATAAAACTAAGGCTGCAGAAACAAGACATATCTTCAATGTCAGTTCTCTGATTTATCCTCCCTGGGACCTCTTTGAAGCTCACATAATTTTTCACTGACATTGCTTCTATCAACACACATGCAGAAGCATAGAGGAAATTCTACTCTTAAAGGAAGAGAGACAGGATCAAACGGATACTTCTCAGAAAGAGATCTCAAAGACAAGGATTGTGCCATATTTGTAGCTGTGTCCCCAGACCCTGGCACAGTAAACAGGAGATTCAGAGCTCAATAAACAATTCTTGAATAAGTGAGCGAACGCTCTTCCCTGTGCTAGGTGTGGTCTGGAACACGGAAAGAGTAACGGCTCATGCTCATGCCCTCACTGTAGTAGAGAAATAGCACGAACACCATCACATCACCTGGGAAAATTGTTCTGATAGTTTCTCCTCCTCCCTCACCCCTCTTTCCCCAAATCTAAGAAGAGTTAAACCCTTCCTCCCTTGACCACAGAAAAAATGTGTGTGTTCTTACTATAACATGATATTACCACATTCTGATTTCTCATCTTTTCCATCACTAGGTTGACACAGCCTCAGGACACTTATGTATACATCTAGCATCTAGCACTGTGCCTAGAAATATGATAATCACTTGATAAATTTTAGTGGAATGAATAAAGACACAATATAGGGGAGGACATGAACTATATGATAAACTATGTGGTATAATCTATGGATTGGAAGGAAGCCAGGGGCAAGCAGAGTAGTCAGTATGTGCTGGAGTAGTCAGGAATGTTTTCAACATAGAGGATGTATTTGAACTGGGTAATGAAAGAGAACCATAAAATTAATTAATTGCTTATTAATAAATTTTACAGTGGAATGACTTGGCAAATACCATCTTACCTAAGTAATAAATGTTAACATCATCATCAGTAATTGTGCAAATTAACATCATGTGTGTTCTGATATGACACAATGAGAAGAACACAGCATCATTGCTGGAGTATTCTTACCAAAAATGTATAACCTCAAATGAATCATGAAGAAACATCACCTTACCCCAACTGAGGATTATTCTATAAAGTAACCAGACTATATGCTTCAAACATGTCAAAATCATGAAAGACAAGGAAGAGCTAAAGATATATTTCCATTTGAAGGAGATGAAAGAGACATGACAGTTGAATGCAATGCATGATCATGGACAGTTTCATGGACCAGAAAGAAAAAAGGAAAAATAAGTCTTTTTTTTCTTCTAGCAACAGGAAATACTGTTGGGACAATCGCTAAGGTGTGAGTGGAGTATGGATTTAATAATGATATTGTTATTGGTGTTGATTTCCTGATTTTGATGGATGTTCTGTGGTAACATAGGTAAGGTTTTTATTTGGGGAGTAGCGGGGCAACATTTCTGCAACTTACTCCCAAGTTATTAAAAAAGTATATATATATATGTAAAGGAGGGCAAACGTGTTAGAATGTTGACAATTAGAGAATCTGAGAAAGAGTTTATGGAAAATATTTGTGCTGTTCTTGCAAATGTTCTGTAACTTTGAAATGATATAAAAATTAAAAGTAACCATCCCCCCGACAGCTGAAACCAGAAATTATGAATGTTATCTACTATATCTATATAAAGATTGACAATCAAAATTTATTGATAAATATTAAGGAATGTAAAAGAGATGGGACATCAATTCACGTGAAAATGAAAACCTTCATATACTTTATAAAAACTGTGATTCTGGGAAGATGGTGGAGTATGAAGCACTAGGAATCTGTCTTTCTGCCAAGGAAACAATTGGACTAGCAGAATTTCTCTCATGTATTTTGGAACTCAGGAGTCTATCAAAGGCTTACATCTTCCAGGGAAAGTGTTAGAGGGTAAGTATGGTTAAATCCAGTCAATTTCAGCTGTTAGCACAGTATGCACTACCTATCCTCCACACCTCAGTCCCTTTGCTGACAGCTGTGCATATATTACTGGAGGAGCTTGCACATATCTTGCATGAGAGAGGGCGGGCAATGAAGACCCTATCCTCCAAATATCAGGAATGTGTGTTCTAATCACTGATTGCTGCTTCTGATTGCTGAAGTGCAGATAGAGAGGTGGTGGCCACCATTGTTGTACTTCCTCCCAGTGTTGCAAGCCTCCCCCCTCCCACTGAAGTGATTTCCAAGAAATTTAAAGGGCCAGCACCTTCCCCTTCCCTTCATTTTTCACTTTTTCCTCTTTGAGGAGCCATAATTAAAGACTAGGACATTCAAAAGCAATTTCATATACAGAGGATATTAGAAAGTCACTGCGCATACCAAGGGAAAGCCACAGGCTCAGAAAGGACATGAGAAGACCTTAAGTTTATACCTTAACATGGTCCTTGGCACAGAGCCAGACTACAGCAGTCAGAAAACAAAAACAAAAAGCAGCAAAGGAGAAGGAGGAGAATCTAATTTCCAGAGTTACCACATTATTAAATTCAAATTTCCAGTTTTCAACAGCAAAACAATCACAAGACATAGAAAGAAACAGGAGAGTTTAGCCCATTCAAAGAAAAAATTAAACCAACAGAAACTGTCCCTGAGAAAGACCTGATGGTGGATTTACTAGTCAAAGACCAAAACAGCTGTCTGAAAGATGCTCTAAGAACTAACTAAAGGAAAATATGGAGAAAGCAAGAAAACAGTGTATGAACAAAATGGAAATATCAGTAGATAGAAAAGCGAAAAAGAAGCCAAAAGGAAATTCGGGAGTTGAAAAGAACAACTGAAATGAAAATTTCACTAGAGGTACTCAAAGGCAGATTTGAACAAGAAGAAAGAACAAGTGAACTTGAAGGTAGGACAATGGAAATTATCAAATGACAAACAGAAAGAAAAAAAGACTGAAGAAAAGTTGTCAGAACCTAAGGAACATGAGAGGCACCATCAAAAGGACCAACATATGCATTGTGGGAGTCCCAGAAGGACAAGAGAGAGACCAAGAGGCAAAGAGAATATTTGAAGAAATAATGGCTAAAAATTTCCCAAATTTGATAAAAGACATGAATGTTATATCCAAGAAGCTCCACAGACTCCAAGTAGGCTGAACTCAAAGAGACCCACCCTGAAACAATGAAAGACAATGTCTTAAAAGATAAAGACAAGAGAAAACCTTGAAAGTAGCAAGAGAGAAGTGACTCATTCCATACAAGTGATCCTTAATAAGATTGTCCAAAGATTTCTTATCAGAATATTTGGAGGCCAGAAGGCAATGAGCTGATATATTCAAATCGCTAAAAGAAAATATGGTCAGCCAAGAATCTTGTATCCAGTAAAACTTTCCTTCAAAAATGAGGGAGAAATTAAGATATTCCCAAATAAACAAAAGATGAGGAGTTACCACTATACCTGCTCTACAAGAAATGCTAAAGAGAGTCCTACAAGTTGAAATAAAATGACACAAACAGTATCTCAAGTGGAATTTATTCATGGAATGCAAGGATGATTCAACAAATGAAAATTGGTCAGTGTAATATACTACATTAACAGAATGAAGGGAGAAAAAACCACACACACAATCATCTCAGTTGATGCAGAGAAAGCATTTGACAAAACTCAACATTCTTTCATGTAGAAACATTCAATAAACTAGACGTAGGAGGAAAATTCCTCAACATAATAAAAGCCATGTATGAGAAACCTCATTGAACATTATACTCAATAGTGAAACCTGAAAGTTTTTTCTTTATGATAATGAGCAAGGCAAATGTGTCCACTCTTGCCACTTCTATTCAATGTAGTAATGGAAGTACTATTCAGAGTGATTAGACAAGACAAAGAAATAAAAGGCATCCAAATTGGAAAGAAAGAAATAAAATTATTTCTATTTACAGAAGGTATGATCTTATATGAAAAAAGGTCCCCCTACAAAAAATTGTTAGAACCAATAAATAATTCAGCAAAGTAGCAAGATACAAAGTCAACACACAAAAATCAGTTGCATTTCTATACATTAACAATGAACAATTTTAAAAGTTAAGAAAACAGTTCCATTTACAATAGCATCAAGAGGAATAAAATACTTAAGAATTAACCAAGAAAGTGGAAGATTTGTGCAATTAAAACTATAAAAGAAATTTTTAAAAGACATAAATAAATGGAAAGACATCCCATATTCATAGATTGGAAGATGTCAATACTATTCAAAGCGATCTGCAGATTTAATGGAATCCCTATCAAAAGTCCAATGATGTTCCTTGCAGAAATAGGAAAGCCCATTCTAAAATTCATATGGAATATCAAGGGACTCTGAAGAGCCAAAACAATCCTGAGAAAGAAGAACAAATTTGGAGACACTTCCTGATTTCAAATCTTACTACAAAGCTACTATAATCAAAACAGTGTGCTACTGGCATAAACTCTGACCTATAGACAAATGGAATAGAATAGAGAGTCCAAAAATAAACTCTTGAGTATATAGTCAAATGATTTTCGACAAGAGCACCAAGACCATTCAATGGATAAAATGCAGGCTTTTCAACAAATGGTGCTGGGAAAACTGGGTATCCACATGTAAAAGAATGAAGCTGAAGCCTTGTGTTTAACACCATATGCAAAACTTAACTCAAATGGATCCATGACTCAAATGTAAGAACTAAATCTTAAAACTCTTAGAAAAAAATGTAAGGTTGAAGCTTCACAACATTGGACTTGGCAATGATTTCTTGAATATAAGAGCAAAGGCACAGGCAACAAAAGAAAAAATAGACAAATTTGATTCCAGGAAAATTAAAAACTTTGTGCAACAGAAGACATTATCAACAGGGTAAAAAGGTGACTCACAAAATGGGAGAAAATATTTGAAAATCATACTTCTGATAAAGGATTAATATCCAGAATATATAGAGAGCTCCTGAAACCCAACAACAAAAAATTTGATTCAAAAATGGGCAAATGTCTTGAATAGACATTTCTCCAAAGAAGATACATAAATGGTAAATAAGCGCAAGAAAGGATGTAGAAAATCGTTAATTATTAGTGATTATGTGAATCAAAATTACAATGGAACACCACCTCACACCCATTAAGAGAGAGACTATAAAAAAACAACTTGTTGGTGAGGATGTGGAGAAATTGGAATGTTGGTGGGAAGGTAAAATGGTACAGCTGCTGTGGAAAACAGTAGGACAGTTCCTCAAAAAATTAAAAATAGAATTACCATGTGATCCAGCAATTCTACTTCTGGGTATACACTCAGAAGAATTGAAAGCAGGGTCTCAAAGAGATACATGTATACCCATGTTCATAGCAGCATTATTCATTTATTGCTAAATTGCAGAAGCAGTCCAAATGTCCATCAAAGGATGAATGTATAAGCAAAATGTAAATACCACCTTTTGATTATCCAATAGAATATTATTGTGTTAAAAAGGAAGAAAATTCTGAGATTTGCTACAACATGGATGAACCTTGAGGACATTATGCCAGATGAACTAAGCCAGTCACATACACACAAAAACAAATACTGCATGATTCCACTTGTATGAAGTACTTAGAGTAGGAAAAGTCATGGAAGCACAAAGTAGAATGGTGGTTGCCAGGAGGTACGGGAGGGGACAATGGGGAGTTACTGTTTAATGGGTAGAGTTTCAGTTTTGCAAGATGAAAAGAGTTCTGGAGACGGTGGTGATGGTTGCACAACAATATGAATGTATTTAATGCCACTGAAGTGTGCACTTAGAAATGGTTAAGACAGTTAATTCTATATTATGTATATTCTACCACAATAAAATGTTAGAAAAAAATCTAGTGTGGCTCCAGCTATTTTATGTACAGCAGTAAATTAGCAGACATATTTCTGAATACTTTTGTAGCTTCTAGTACATATTTAACTTCATCAGTATCCCTCACCAGTGGATAATGTAGCATCTTAAAATTGAAATTTATTTAGAAGTATTTAATCCCTAAAATGTCACAAGAAGGAAAGTTAATATAGAAAATGAGATACTGGAGAAGTATAGAAAAATGAGATAATGGAGAAATAAGCATTTAAACTGTCATGGAAATAAGATGCGTAACTGTTCTATAACAGATTACTGTATTCTAGTTCCTTTGCTAGGGTTAACAATTAAGTACATTTTAATTTTAAATTTTTTTACTGCAGGAAATGGTGCTTTTTAAAAAAAAAAAAAAAAATCCAACAAAGGTGCCAAAGGCTAATGGTGGAAGTGGCAGGACTAGGAGACAACTTTCTTGGTTGAGAAGGGAGATGTATGGTAACAATGAGATACTGAGCAAAGGTGAAGGGAGTCTGAGAGTCCCTGTACCATCTGATGACCATAATGAAAGGCCTGTCATATGAGCCGATCAGGAGAGAATAATGTATTAAAACTTTGTCTTTAGTTGCTGTTAGAGATGAAGATCAGTGATGAGGGAAACTGTCAGTTAAAAAGAAATAAACACGGTTTATTCCTTTTGTCATTCATTCATAAAACATTTATTGAGCACCTACAATATACCAGGCATGGTCTTAGGGATTCAGAAGTGAATCAGAAATATTTTCTTTGCTTGATGTACTCATAAAAGAGCTTAGGGGGACAGCTGGAGGACGACTTATTGCAATACTATAAGAAAAGTTCCCGAATATATTAATACTTCTATTAAAATATAATTGTATCACATAATAGGGATCAACCAGCTCTGAACCAGTTTCACAGAGGAAGTGATGCTTGAATTGGATCTAGAGAGCTGGGAGATGCTGTGCACGAGACCAATATCACATGATACATGGAACTGGTTTTAAGAGTCCAAATTTAGGTGGAGCTATTTACAAACGCATACCAATTATGAAGGTTTAAGCTTCAAGGAACAAAAACTCAGACATAAAATTATTTAAATAATAATGGAATTCATTAATTCTCTCAATAAAGATTCCAGAAACAAAGTGTCTTGAGTTCTTCCCCCTTTCCCTCTCTGCCATTCTCAGTTTTGACCTCATTTTTGAGTTGGTAACACAATGGATGCAGCAGTTCTAAATGTCATACAAGAAAGCAAAAGTTGTCAAGGAGGGAACTGTCCCTCTGCCTCTCTCTTAAGGGTGAGGGAATTTTATAGAAGCCAGAAATTTGACTTTCTCTTTTGTCTCATGGGCCACAGGATTGATTTCTGAATCAATCAAAGGCAGAATAATTGGAACAAAAATGGTTAGACTAAGGGGAGACCTCTGTCACACCACCTCACTGGCAAACATGGCCAGATTTGTATGCCTGCCATCTTTCAGGCAGAGTACATACATATCTAGAACCAGTAAAGCAAGATCTTAAGTCATTGGCTCTTTATTTGAGCATCACCTCTGAATATGCTTTCAACTGCTAAGGCACTTATTTTTAGCCCAGGTCTCAGTTTCCTGAAACTGACTCTAAGGTTTTCGCTTCCCCTGTTTTGCCCTCCAGATATTTTAATAACTATTTCACCTCTAAAGATATTGCATTATAAATATCTTCTTTACATGTTTTCATCAAAAGAAATTCTTTATCTCACTTAAGATGTAACTTTGTGGTGCCAAAACATCAACCTTTTTTTAAAAAAAAGTGTTTTTCAACAAAGAGATGGTTTGAATGAAGATTTCTTTGACATGAAGGAATATTTGACCCAGGCAGAAAATAGTATGAATATTCTTCTTCTGGTGACTGGCACTCTAATATTCCAGCCTTCTTTAAAACAACTGGAGTTCAAAGCTGTGACATAAATCTATAGCCTCTGAATCCAATCCTTCCTAGTAAAGGTCTTACCTGCAAAGTTCACTTCCATTACTTGGGTTACAGAAGATGATTTCAGAAGTAATTGCACAGATATTTAAATTATCTGCTGCCTTTGTCTTTCTTTTAGAATGCAGATATCAAAATATCATATTTCTCCCTAAAACTTCCCCTCACAATTTCAAGTGGTATATTTTAATATCAGGATTTCTTTGTAAGCCTAAAAGATGAATTTTCCAAGCATAACTCCACCTCCTTTTTAGGGTTTAAATTACAAAACATCATCAATGATAATTGTTACTTCTCTTCCCAGTCCGCAATTACTCTTAATTAACAACAATGATAATATTAACAATACCCTACATCTCATTCCAACCAACTGTAGACATTTCAGTTACACTAAGTAATATCAATTCATCAACCCTTCAAGGAAGAGAGGGGCAGATATTATTTTAATGAAGAGGGTACTCTGGCACTGAAACTTGTCCAAATAAAAAGCAGCTGAGGTAGACCAGTCAAGGATGTCCTTGTACCAGGTGGGAAAATACCTCAGTCAGGTGTTCATTAGACATTTGTGGGGATATTCCTTCAGAGTTGACTCAGCATTCATAGTTCAAAATGCTGATCTCTATTGAAAATTGTCTTAATTCCACAAGTAATATTTATCAGGTGACTCAGGTTACAAATCTGTTTGCTAGAAGCTATAATCATTGACTTAAATTCAACTTAGCCTGTTAATTTTGTTTCTTTATTTGGAGGTAAATAAAATGAGTCAATGCTGGTGCCTAGAATCTTTTGTCTTGCTGCTGCCCATTGGCCATTTCAGAAGAGTCACATGATTGCCTAAGTTTCTTTGGCTTTTGGTTGTGAGCGCCTCTTCTCAGCAAGCTTTCCATCATGACTGAGCCCTTTTTGGGAACCTGGAAGCTGGTCTCCAGTGAAAACTTTGATGAATACATGAAACAACTGGGAAATACCATTACAAGATTTGGAAACTGGCAATGCATTTTGTGATATGGTTGGGTTTGCACTTTACAATGAATTTTCCAACAATTCTCTCATTCATTTGTGATCGTAGGGTATATTCAAATGAGGTTAACAAAGTTTGTGTATCTACTTTTACTTTTTTATTACCAGTAATAATTATCTCTTTTTGGAATACTAGGCTCACAGATGCTTCCTTCTAGGTATTATCTATATATTTAAACAATTTATCCTTTTAGAAAATACTTCATCTTACCCCCATGATAGAGTTTATTTTTAGCTTGGTCATTTCATTAAGTAGCTTTTCTCTGCTCCCCATTATAGACAGTAATACCTATCTATGATTAAATTTATCAAGTAAATTTGTTTCAAGGTTTGCTTTAAGTTATAACTTCAAAAGAGCAATAGCAACAAACAAAATTTCTAGTTGGTTAATTTTAAGAGTTCTGATGCATGTGGGAGGTTTTTAATAACATTATTTGGAAGAGTTTCAAATGTTTTATTGGAGAAACAGAAAATTTTTACTCATGGAATTTCTTACCATTGGGTATTTCCTCAGAAGTATAAACTCTATGCACACTTTAGTTCTTACTCAAATTGAATAAACATAATTTATAATGGCTCAGATCTATAATAACTAAACTAGTCTTTACTAATGCTAGAAGAATAGTAATTATTTAACATTTAATTAATTTTAAACATTTAATTAAGAGAAACCTCTCTTATAATAAACTGCATATAAAGTCAAAAAATTTTTTAATCTTACTTTTTTTTTAAATTGGCTGAAATGATCAATACATATTAAGTCAACGTGTTCATAATGTAATATTTGTTCCTTTTTCTTTAGTATAAACTCTCTCAGAAAGTAATAAAAAACATGTTTCCCTATCTCTTCATGGATTCATGGACTCACCTGTTTTGAGTTAAATTTTTTTTTTAATAATAAATAATTAAATAAATTTGGGGGCATCTAAGAAACTTGGGGCTGATGGCAAAAGTAGCCATGTTTTGACTGGGAGCTGGTCTCAAGCAGAGTGCAAGAGAGAATAACCACTGAGTACATACTATGTGCCAATACCATGCTAAGTCCTATCATTTAATCTCCAACACACCTATGAGGTGAGTACTACAATTACTCACATTTTACTACTGAGAAAGCTGAAGTTTAGAGAAAAGGGAAATAATGTGGCCAAGCTAACAAGCGGCAAAGTTGGAACTTGGGTTTTAACCTCCTCACTCCTCACTCTTTTGTGATCCATGTCTAACACTGCTTTTCTGTGGTCAGAGGCATCCTGTCCAACCGCAATATGAATGTGAAATCGAGTTCTATATCGATACCAAGAGTCGGGTGTCAGCCCTTCTGCCCACCAATTGCAGGAGTCAAGTTAAACAATGGACAATCCCCAACCTGAACAACAGGGCCAGGCTCTCAGCCAAATTGTCCAATTTGCCTACCTTCTCTTTACTCAGCCAGATCTGAAATTTATCTGCAAATAAGAGAGAAGCTTGGACTTTATAAGTCATATTCTTTTAGAGTAGATTAGATACTTTGAAAATTGCATTTCTTTTTTTTTTTTAAGAAGAAAAGTATGCTAAAATTCTTGGACTATTAGAAAACCTGTGCTTAAATTTCAGCTCTGCTAATTACCAGACACATCACCTAGAACAAGCTTCTCTACCACTCTGGGACTCGGTGTACTCATCTCTAAAATGAGGATAATAACATCTCCTGCACTGTTGTTGCAATATTTCATGAGGTGAAGCCCAAGCATATGACCGAAAGGCACCATAAAAATATATATTTTAGATGAAGTGCAAGAGTCTCAAAAAGTGAATTTAGCTTTCAAAATGTCAAGTATAATTACTAGACATATCTTCTGATTGGGAGGTTTGGCTCAATCCGGCTGTCACAGAGAGCATTGAAGAAAATATGGCATATTATCCAGAACTTCAATGGGGGAAGGATGCATTCTTTTTAAATTGCTTTCCAAAATGATTGTTAGCA
The DNA here is from genome assembly GCF_028021215.1 of Eschrichtius robustus. Taxonomy (NCBI): domain Eukaryota; kingdom Metazoa; phylum Chordata; class Mammalia; order Artiodactyla; family Eschrichtiidae; genus Eschrichtius; species Eschrichtius robustus. The sequence goes on along the minus strand of NC_090840.1, from coordinate 25,152,832 downwards.
CTTCTTCCTAAACTTCTTAAGAAGGTGTTTTGTTTTCTCTACTCATTGAATTCTTTTCTCACTCATTCCTACAGGAGTGAGTGCTGCAGTCTAGAACCTCGCTGGGTTGGCAAAGCCAAGAATCACTATTAGCACCGACAGGGATAAGGTTAACATCAAAGCAGAAAGTTCTTTCAAAAATACTGAGATTTCCTTCAAGCTGGGAGAAGAATTTGATGAAGCCACATCAGATAACCAGAAAGTAAAGGTAAGAACTAAATCTTCCTGGTCCACAATCAGGAAAAATCTAGAAGGTGGTTAGGCATGGTTTATTCTAATTTGATTAATTACGCAGTCAGCTTGGGCTTGTTTTGTTAATTAATATTGCACATTTCTAAAGTCAATTCTTTTGCAAGTGATTCAGGGTCCAAAAATTCAACTTATTTTCACTGTTTCTCTGATCTCTCTTTGTCATTGTATAAAAGAGCATATAAAACGATTATTCACAAATAGTTTAGGTATTGCTTACCTGGGAGGAAAGAGCATTACTCGAATAATCTCTTGAGACTTCCCTAGTTTGATGGTATTAAATTAGGACAAGAACTGTTGTAAGAATTTTGGAGAAAAGAATTTCAAAACTGAAATTAAAAAGTAGATGTCTAGTCTTGTGTAGATTAGAATGTAGTGGATTGCTATTTCTGACTGATTCCTTTCTGCATTTATAGAGCATCATAACATTAGATGGTGGCTCAATGACTCATTTCCAAAAATGACTTGGCAAAGAGACAACAATCAAAAGAAAAATTGTAGATGGAAAAATGGTAGTGGTGAGTTTTCTCTGAATTTAATATCTTTAGAAGCTCCTATTTGAGGCATGCCTTTCAAATTACTCAGTTGTCTTGTATCTCAAATAGAGGGTCTGCGGAAAGAGTGACAGATCGAATTTAACATGTCATGCACCAACTTTAATAGATCCCTCTTTGCTTTTAGGAATATGTCATGAATAATATTGTCAGCATTGGAATCTACAAAAAGGTACAAAGAAATTGTATGCATCAGTGAAAACTTGTTCACTAACAGGAAACTGGGACTTGAAGAAGATGTGCCTCAGGGCCAGTGATTTTTTAAAAAATTGCTCAACATAAATTTGCCCAATAAAACCAAATTAAGTGCAGTTTTGGAGCTGTGTAATCTTGAGGGTTAGGGACAATCTGATAAATTGGTGAGACAAGAAACTTCTTGTCTCTGGTGTAATTGTAAGATCACCAAAGTGCCCTTTATTCTTTGTACACCTGAAATCTGCAGTCACTGATTTTCCTCTAGTGGATGCATTCCATTTAGGTTAATGCTTTCTGTCAAAGGGTGCTCTGTTGAAATTCATGTGACCTCAAAGGTGGATACATTATAATCATTGGAACCCACTTTGGGCATCACAGATTTTGAAAATCAACGTTGCTTTTTATTTTTTATTTTTGCAGAAGGCTGACCATGCATAAAGTAGATAGGATAGATAGATGGATAGATGGATGGATAGATGATAGATAGATAGATAGATAGATAGATAGATAGATAGATAGATAGATAGATGGTTGGATAGATAGATAGATAGATAGATAGATAGATAGATAGATAGATAGATGATAGATAGAGATATGTAGATAGATAGATACGTAGATAGATAGATAGATAGATAGATAGGTAGATAGATGAGAGAGAGAGATTACAAAATAGAGCCTGGACATTATACACTGTGCGTGAATTATTATAGAACATTTAAAACAATCATTATCTTACTTTTCCATAAACTTATTTAAAATAATCAGGCTAGTGCATCAGTCACCATTTCGTACAACTTAGTCTTTGCAGAATGATATTTTATTAAATGCCAGTCCAGAATTTCTAAATGCCTAGTAGGAATATAATTATTAGAGCTACACAAAGTCCCTCAATAGTTTCACCAAGTACTGTTGCTAGGGAGTACTCTCAGGGCTTAGAGCAAAACAGAGTAATATAGGTAAAATTTAAAAATTGAGGGTATTTGTAGCAGTGGGAGGAGGAAAAGGAAAAAGAGGAAGAATTATGTAAATCTCATGTTGCAACTTAAACTTAAAACCAGATAGTAGTTGGTGAAACATAACTCCTGAGGATAGTGTTAAATATGTGCTAATTTGTCATCTAAACTGGGTGAGAAGTGAAAAATGGAAAGGGGCACTTTCAATAATTATACCTGGGCAACAAACTTAAACTGGGACTGTCCTAGGCAAACTGGGAGGTATGGTCACCTCAGCAAGGAGAAAATTAAAGAGTAATGTACAAAAGGACTGAGCATAGTCTTGGGACAATAGCTGAATTCTTGTCCAAGGAAAGGAACTAGGCTGTCATATTAAACCCTGAAGACCTCTGAGGATACAGCTGTGCACTTGAAGTGATGGGCTTGGTAGTAGCCACACAACTGCCAGATGTGGCCAATGACAGTCATCCCCCCATGACTTGTCTCTGTCCTTCCTAAAGGACTCAAGTGTGTACAAAATGTACCTGTGCTTGTTTGCCAGAAGTCAAAGAGGATTTCAGCCCCCAAGGTAGTGTTCTGTGCACAAAGGGGAGCAGAGGCCAATGTCTCCTTCATCAGAGGATGGTCTCTGCAATGGGGCTGCAGATGACAGCACTTAAGCAACAACTCAGACCAAGGGTCAAAATGTTTTCCACAACCATTAGGAAGAGGGTATTCTTCTAAAAAGCACTAGGCACTTATTTAAATCTTAGTCTTTACAGAGGCAAAATTTATAAAGGAATAATATAGTTCTGAATTTTCAAGACATTTCTCTTCTCATAAATGTCACAGCTCAAAGTACACACAGCCTAAATGAGAAACAAAATCCTGCTGTGGTGTCTTTAGTAGGTAGAATCAAACATGCTACCCCTGAGGAAGTCACTCATCCAGCAAGTTCTTATTCAGTGACCACTGTTTGTTCAATACTGTATTAGGTGATGGCAAACAGCAATAAGTTAGAGATGGAGTTCACAACTGCCTTTTTTTTTTTTTAATATCTTTATTGAAGTATAATTGGTTTACAAAGGTGTGTTAGTTTCTGCTTTATAACAAAGTGAATCAGTTATACATATACATATGTTCCCATATCTCTTCCCTCTTGCATCTCCCTCCCTCCCGCCCTCCCTATCCCACACCTCTAGGTGGTCACAAAGCACCGAGCTGATCTCCCTGTGCTATGCGGTTGCTTCCCACGAGCTATCTATTTTATGTTTGGTAGTGTATATATGTCCATGCCACTCTCTCTCTTTGTCACATTTTACCCTTCCCCCTCCCCATATTCTCAATTCCATTCTCTAGTAGGTCTGTCTTTATTCCCGTCTTGCCACTAGGTTCTTCATGACCTATTTTTTTTTCCTTAGATTCCATATATATGTGTTAGCATACAGTATTTGTTTTTCTCTTTCTGACTTACTTCACTCTGTATGACAGACTCTAACTCCATCCACCTCACTACAAATAACTCCATTTCATTTCTTTTCATGGCTGAGTAATATTCCATTGTATATATGTGCCACATCTTCTTTATCCATTCATCTGTCGATGGACACCTAGGTTGCTTCCATGTCCTGGCTATTGTAAATAGAGTTGCAATGAACATTTTGGTACATGACTCTTTTTGAATTATGGTTTTCTTAGGGTATATGCCCAGGAGTAGGATTGCTGGGTCGTATGGTAGTTCTATTTTTAGTTTTTTTAAGGACCCTCCATACTGTTCTCCATAGTGGCTGTATCAATTTACATTCCCACCAACAGTGCAAGAGTGTTCCCTTTTCTCCACACCCTCTCCAGCATTTATTGTTTCTAGATTTTTTGATGATGGCCATTCTGACCGGTGTGAGATGATATCTCAATGTAGTTTTGATTTGCATTTCTGTAATGATTAATAATGTTGAGCATTCTTTCATGTGTTTGTTGACAATCTGTATATCTTCTTTGGAGAAATGTCTATTTAGGTCTTCTGCCCATTTTTGGATTGGGTTGCTTGTTTTTTTGTTATTGAGCTGCATGAGCTGCTTGTAAATCTTGGAGATTAATCCTTTGTCAGTTGCTTCATTTGCAAATATTTTCTCCCATTCTGAGGGTTGTCTTTTGGTCTTGTTTATGGTTTCCTTTGCTGTGCAAAAGCTTTGAAGTTTCATTAGGTCCCATTTGTTTATTTTTGTTTTTATTTCCATTTCTCTAGGAGCTGGGTCAAAAAGGATCTTGCTGTGATTTATGTCATAGAGTGTTCTGCCTATATTTTCCTCTAAGAGTTTGATAGTGTCTGGCCTTACATTTAGGTCTTTAATCCATTTTGAGTTTATTTTTGTGTACGGTGTTAGGGAGTGTTCTAATTTCATACTTTTACACATAGCTGTCCAGTTTTCCCAGCATCACTTATTGAAGAGGCTGTCTTTTCTCCATTGTATATTCTTGCCTCCTTTATCAAAGATAAGGTGACCATATGTGTGTGGGTTTATCTCTGGGCTTTCTATCCTGTTCCATTGATCTATGTTTCTGTTTTTGTGCCAGTACCAAACTGTCTTGATTACTGTAGCTTTGTAATATAGTCTGAAGTCAGGGAGCCTGATTCCTCCAGCTCCATTTTTCATTCTCAAGATTGCTTTGGCTATTCGGGGTCTTTTGTGTCTCCATACAAATTGGGAAATTTTTTGTTCTAGTTCTGTGAAAAATGCCAGTGGTAGTTTGATAGGGATTGCATTGAATCTGTAGATTGCTTTGGGTAGTAGAGTCATTTTCACAATGTTGATTCTTCCAATCCAAGAACACGATATATCTCTCCATCTATTTGTATCATCTTTAATTTCTTTCATCAGTGTCTTATAATTTTCTGCATACAGGTCTTTTGTCTCCTTAGGTAGGTTTATTCCTAGTTATTTTATTCTTTTTGTTGCAATGGTAAATGGGAGTGTTTTTTTAATTTCACTTTCAGATTTTTCATCATTAGTGTATAGAAATGCAAGAGATTTCTGTGCATTAATTTTGTATCCTGCTACTTTACCAAATTCATTGATTAGCTCTGGTAGTTTTCTGGTAGCATCTTTAGGATTCTCTATGTATAGTATCATGTCATCTGCCAACAGTGACAGCTTTACTTCTTCTTTTCCCATTTGGATTCCTTTTATTTCTTTTTCTTGTCTGATTGCTGTGGCTAACACTTCCAAAACTATGTTGAATAATAGTGGTGAGAGTGGGCAACCTTGTCTTGTTCCTGATCTTCGTGGAAATGGTTTCAGTTTTTCACCACTGAGGACAATGTTGGCTGTGGGTTTATCATATATGGCCTTTATTACGTTGAGGAAAGTTCCCTCTGTGCCTACTTTCTGCAGGGTTTTTATCATAAATAGGTGTTGCATTTTGTCGAAAGCTTTCTCTGCATCTATTGAGATGATCATATGGTTTTTCTCCTTCAATTTGTTAATATGGTGTATCACGTTGATTGATTTGCATATATTGAAGAATCCTTGCATTCCTGGAATAAACCCCACTTGATCATGGTGTATAATCCTTTTAATGTGCTGTTGGATTCTGTTTGCTAGTATTTTGTTGAGGATTTTTGCATCTATGTTCATCAGTGATATTGCCCTGCAGTTTTCTTTCTTTGTGACATCTTTGTCTGGTTTTGGTATCAGGGTGATGGTGGCCTTGTAGAATGAGTTGGGGAGTGTTCCTCCCTCTGCAATATTTTGGAAGAGTTTGAGAAGGATAGGTGTTAGCTCTTCTCTAAATGTTTGATAGAATTCGCCTGTGAAGCCATCTGGTCCTGGGCTTTTGTTTGTTGGAAGATTTTTAATCACAGTTTCAATTTCAGTGCTTGTGATTGGTCTGTTCATATTTTCTATTTCTTCCTGGTTCAGTCTCAGCAGGCTGTGCATTTCTAAGAATTTGTCCATTTCTTCCAGGTTGCCCATTTTATTGGCATAGAGTTGCTTGTAGTAATCTCTCATGATCATTTGTATTTCTGCATCAAGGTATTTTCTAATTTTGTCTTTGATTTCTTCATTGACTCATTGGGGATTTTTTTTAGTAGCATGTTGTTTAGTCTCCATGTGTTTGTTTTTTCTCATTCTTCTCTCTGGAATTGATTTCTAGTTTCATACCATGGTGGTCAGAAAAAAATGCTTGGTATAATTTTTGTCCTCTTTAATTTATTGAGACTTGTGTTGTGGCCTAGCATGTGATCTATTCTAGAGAACGTTCCATGTGCACTTGAAAAAAAATATGTATTCTGCTGTTTTTGCATGTGATGTCCTGTAGATATTTATTAAGTCCACCTGATCTAATGTATCATTTAAGACCACTGTTGTCTTATTGATTTTCTGTTTGGATGATATGTCCATTGATGTAAGTGGAGTGTTAAAGTCCCCTGCTATTACTGTATTATTGTCAATTTCTCCTTCTATATCTGCTGATTGCAGTAATTATAAAATGAGGGTATATTAGAAAAGTTTAGTAAAGGTGATTGAGTTGAATCTAAAGGTTGTCAACACAAAGGTAGGAAAGCATGATTGAGCTGAAAGTTAAGGATTAATCATATAGGAGTGGTTAGACATTCCAGGAAAAGTGAACAGTATGTGTAAGGACCTTGCTAAAGGCAAGGAGGAAATTAGTAGCTCCTTTTCTATTCTCTGGAAGATTTTGTGTAAGATTGGTGTTACTTTTTCCTTAAATATTTGTATGAATTCATGGGTGAAGCCTACAGGCCTGGAGTATCTCTGTGGGAGAAAATTTATTTATAGATTAAATATTAATAGATTTGACAGTATTCACACTTTTACTTCATCTTGTATCATTTTTGGTAAATTGTGTTCTAAGGAATTTATAACTTTTTAAGAATTATTTTTGATTAGTGATGTGTATGAAAATTTGTAGAAATAAATTTAGAACTAGAGTGACATTATCTTCTTATGCAGAGAGTTTATGTTTCTCTCTTACTGGTAGCCAAGTTCACTAGCTGTCCCAGATCACAGTAAACTAATTTTAAGAGTTGAATTGGTATTAGCCAGGTCTATTTCCAGTTCATCTTTCCCCCTGTATTGCAGCCTTTCAAAGTCCCAAACTAAAATATGATTAACCAGGACTCTCCCTTTTTGTTCCCCTAAACCTGAAACAATGTCATAAATGTCCCTCAGGTTTTGCCTCTCATCTGCCTCTTGCAGAATTCATAGATTGCCATAAGGGCAGCAGCCTTAATTGTTGGGTCTGTTTCTCTGGTTTTCCTTTTTTTCCCAAATCTTAGACCCTTAATTTTTCTCTGCCTTTTTTATCTCTCTGATCTCTTGAAGAATTTTTTAATAATTTTGTCCATTTTTTAGATGCCGGTAAGTTAGCTTACTTTCCTCATCTATCATGAGGAAGTGAAAATTCTAAGATTTATTTATATTTTCTCAATTTTTTTAAATGATCATTTTTGGGTTATTTTTTCTAGTATTATATTATGTGATTTTCCTGCACCAATTATTATCACAACATTTCTATTTTACAGATAATTTCAAACTCACTAGAATTAAAATTTCTTTCTTGAAGTCTTTATCAAGTCATGAATAGAATATAAGTTCCTTGAGGGCATGGAATCTTGTTCAATGATGTTTAACCAGCACCTTGAAGTGTGCCTAGCCTTTAGTAGGCTCTCAATGCTTTTGCAGTTAAATGAATGGAAGGAATGGAGTCACATCTTTGGTATTAAGTGGAGGATCATGAATTCTTTGTTCTTGTGCTACAGGATGATTATCACTTTTCAAATATACAATTGGATATAGCTTGATGACAATATGTAAGGACATTTTATATAGAGCAAGCTTTACTTATCCATTTTGTTTGGACTTCTGGATTTTCTTTTCAGTGTATCATTCTAGTAGCTTATTCTATCTTGAGAATTTATATAGGCAATAAATCACTGAAAGATGAACTCACTCTGTAGAGAGACAATGTCCATCTTACAAACATTTAGTTCAAGTGTAAATGTATATGTCTAATTATAATGTGGTTCTGAAGTTTATTATTATTATTATTATTTTTTAACATCTTTATTGAAGTATAATTGCTTTACAATGGTGTGTTAGTTTCTGCTTTATAACAAAGTGAATCAGTTATACATATACATATGTTCCCATATCTCTTCCCTCTTGCATCTCCCTCCCTCCCAACCTCCCTATCCCACCCCTCTAGGTGGTCACAAAGCACCGAGCTGATCTCCCTGTGCTATGCGGCTGCTTCCCACTAGCTATCTATTTTACATTTGGTAGTGTATATATGTCCATGACACTCTCTCACCCTGGCACATCTCACCCCTCCCCCTCCCCATATCCTCAAGTCCATTCTTTACTAGGTCTGTGTCTTTATTCCCATCTTGCCACTAGGTTTTTCATGACCTTTTTTTTTTTTTTTTCCCCTTATATTCCATATATATGTGTTAGCATACTGTATTTGTTTTTCTCTTTCTGACTTACTTCACTCTGTATGACAGACTAACTCCATCCACCTCACTACAAATACCTCCATTTCATTTCTTTTTATGGCTGAGTAATATTCCATTGTATATATGTGCCACATCTTCTTTATCCATTCATCCGATGATGGACACTTAGGTTGCTTCCATGTCCTGGCTATTGTAAATAGAGCTGCAATGAACATTTTGGTACGTGACTCTTTTTGAATTATGGTTTTCCCAGGGTATATGCCCAGTAGTGGGATTGCTGGGTCATATGGTAGTTCTATTTGTAGTTTTTTCAGGAACCTCCATACTGTTCTCCATAGTGGCTGTATCAATTTACATTCCCACCAACAGTGCAAGAGTGTTCCCTTTCCTCCACACCCTCTCCAGCATTTATTGTTTCTAGATTTTTTGATGATGGCCATTCTGACCGGTGTGAGATGATACCTCATTGTAGTTTTGATTTGCATTTCTCTAATGATTAATGATGTTGAGCATTCTTTCATGTGTCTGTTGGCCATCTGTATATCTTCTTTGGAGAAATGTCTATTTAGGTCTTCTGCCCATTTTTGGATTGGGTTGTTTGTTTTTTTGTTATCGAGCTGCATGGGCTGCTTGTAAATCTTGGAGATTAATCCTTTGTCAGTTACTTCATTTGCAAATATTTTCTCCCATTCTGAGGGTTGTCTTTTGGTCTTGTTTATGGTTTCTTTTGCTGTGCAAAAGCTTTTAAGTTTCATTAGGTCCCATTTGTTTATTTGTGTTCTTATTTCCATTTCTCTAGGAGCTGGGTCAAAAAGGATCTTGCTGTGATTTATGTCATAGAGTGTTCTGCCTATGTTTTCCTCTAAGAGTTTGATAGTGTCTGGCTTTACGCTTAGGTCTTTAATCCATTTTGAGTTTATTTTTGTGTATGGTGTTAGGGAGTGTTCTAATTTCATACTTTTACATGTACCTGTCCAATTTTCCCAGCACCACTTATTGAAGAGGCTGTCTTTTCTCCACTGTATATGCTTGCCTCCTTTATCAAAGATAAGGTGACCATATGTGCGTGGGTTTATCTCTGGGATTTCTATCCTGTTGCATTGATCTATATTTCTGTTTTTGTGCCAGTACCAAACTGTCTTGATTACTGTAGCTTTGTAATATAGTCTGAAGTCAGGGAGCCTGATTCCTCCAGCTCCATTTTTCGTTCTCAAGATTGCTTTGGCTATTTGGGGTCTTTTGTGTCTCCATACAAATTGTGAAATTTTTTGTTCTAGTTCTGTAAAAAATGCCAGTGGTAGTTTGATAAGGATTGCATTGAATCTGTAGATTGCTTTGGGTAGTAGAGTCATTTTCACAATGTTGATTCTTCCAATCCAAGAACACGATATATCTCTCCATCTATTTGTATCATCTTTAATTTCTTTCATCAGTGTCCTATAATTTTCTGCATACAGGTCTTTTGTCTCCTTAGGTAGGTTTATTCCTAGATATTTTATTCTTTTTGTTGCAATGGTAAATGGGAGTGTTTTCTTAATTTCACTTTCAGATTTTTCATCATTAGTGTATAGGAATGCAAGAGATTTCTGTGCATTAATTTTGTATCCTGCTACTTTACCAAATTCATTGATTAGCTCTAGTAGTTTTCTGGTGGCACTTTTAGGATTCTATGTATAGTATCATGTCATCTGCAAACAGTGCCAGCTTTACTTCTTCTTTTCCGATTTCGATTCCTTTTATTTCTTTTTCTTGTCTGATTGCTGTGGCTAATACTTCCAAAACTATGTTGAATAATAATGGTGAGAGTGGGCAACCTTGTCTTGTTCCTGATCTTAGTGGAAATGGTTTCATTTTTTCACCTTTGAGGACAACGTTGGCTGTGGTTTTGTCATATACGGCCTTTATTATGTTGAGGAAAGTTCCCTCTATGCCTACTTTCTGCAGGGCTTTTATCATAAATGGGTGTTGAATTTTGTCGAAAGCTTTCTCTGCATCTATTGAGATGATCATATGGTTTTTCTCCTTCAATTTGTTAATATGATGTATCACGTTGATTGATTTGCGTATATTGAAGAATCCTTGCATTCCTGGAATAAACCCCACTTGATCATGGTGTATGATCCTTTTTGATGTTTATTATTAATCCTTTCTCAATAGGATATTGATGACTTTCTTATCCAGGAGTGACTTAAAAGTCTCAAGCCAGTATCTTCTCTCATTGCTTTGATCTGTGCCTTTGACTCATACATGGGCCACAGAATTTCATATTGGCCAATTCCAGAAGTCAGGTACATTGTTGACAATCCTAAAATATAAAATTTTTTCTTTGTCTAAAATTGCTTCAAAGTTATAAGCCTTACCAATATATGGCTCAATGTTTATATTTTAAGCTCCACTGTTATTCTTATGTGCAAAACAAGGTCTGCTGAAAATTCACACAGCTTTCCTGAATGAACCCCTCCAGATACGAGGGCTCAACTCAATTGGGAAAGTTTGAAAGTCCTTCATAGGTTTAGGCAGAATACCTAAATTTTTGAAGGCACAGTCAAAGCATTATTCATTTTTATTAAGTGTTTTGGAATATAACATATTCCACTAATCAAAAGCCCTTTCTTTCATAGCTGTATGTTATATCCCAGTACAATGTACTCCCTCCAGTGACATTCTCCTGGGTCTAGGATTGGGTTAGCTAGTTAACTGAGGAATTTTTCTATTCACTATTTCATTCCCACCTTGAGTTATACAGGCACAAGTAATTTAAGATGACACTTGGGCTCACTGTGTATAATTCTACATTTTTTACCCAACTTGGACCCTAACCACATAATTGCAATGGTTATGGTGCAGCTATGGCATTGGTAACCTGAGCCCTAGAGGTCAGTGACTCTACCTGTTATGGGTAAATCAATAATGGGTTATTTTCATTATTGTGAAGAGTGCCAAACTGTGTACTAAATATATAAAACCTGGTAATATCTGTTGTCTCAAGGCCAGGATTAATGTCAATGTAGAAAAACTGCTAAGAAAGGATATGGCATCAACTTGGTATTCCCAAGAGTAACACTTATGTTCAAAGTGGTTTCATATTTGCTCCCCTTGGTCAAAGACTGGGACTTTGATGTATCATATAACCTGGATGCCTCATCTCTTGATTTTCACTTCTCTTGCTTTTTGAGCAGAGAATGAGTGTCTCTATCCATGGTGATGTCAGTATTGCCTGATCTTTGGCCAGGGCCTCCAGCACACATGTTATAGCAGGAGCAGTGTAAGATAATGGTCTAACATCTATGCACTGAGAAAAAATACCAGGTTCAAATCCTACCTCACCTTATTCAAGTTTTGGACAGAAGTTACCTAACCTCCCCAAGCTCCAGTATTCTCATTGGTAAAACGGATATAATAATAATGCCTTACTCTTAGAGTTGTTGAGAGAATCAAATGAAATAATCTATATTAAGCACTTAGCACAGTGACTATTGAGCTCTCAATATATATTAATATTATTTTTGTAGAAAATCCTTTCTAAAATTTAGATTTATTTTAAAGGACTTAAACTCAATGTTGTTGTATTAACCAAGAACCTGCTTAATTTGGAACTAAGGTTTTTTTAAGATGAAAATCTTTGCTGTGGTCAAAGAGCATGTTATAGTGCTACTTTTTGTTCACCCATGAAAGCAATTTCTGTGTTCTGCTGTAATAGACTGACCGTATTGTCTGCCTACTCTGCCTGCCTTGGATATGCCAACTATGCCAAGCCTCCCTTACCTATGAATACTTCCTCACACTGCTCCCTTGCATTTCTCTCCCACAACATATTTGAGGCAGTTATCACAATACTCATGGACATTTTTCCTCTCTTTATTCTCTTTCAATAAGAATTCTTAATTGTGCAGACTCAGGATTGAGAGTGAACAAGATGCCTAAATACACACACACACACATTCATTCATTCATGCTCATATAATTTAATTTGGTATAGGACTCAACTGATGGACTCCTTTCCAAAGCATTAAGGACCTAAGCACTTCTTAAAAATGTAAGAGCAACCAAAAAAATTTTTGAAGGTTCAAATAGCACTGTCATTGATTTTTATAAACATTTTTGGAGACTGAAGGAGACATTATGTGAGGTTCTCTTTTGTCCCAGTGGATGATTGAAGAGCCATTCATTGCCCAGTCCTGACACTGCTTTTCCCCATTGGGTCTCTGTGAGAGTCACATGCTGTGGACATCTTTGAAAAGAATCTTCTGAGGCTTCAGCATCTCATTTGAGTCTCCTGAATCTCACCTACCAGTGTGTTGAATTCTCATCCATCACAATGAGCAACAAATTCTTAGGCACCTGGAAACTTGTCTCCAGTGAGAACTTTGATGATTACATGAAAGCTCTGGGTAAGGAATGTTCTCTGTTGTTCTAATTGAGAGGATCCTTTTTGAGAAAGATGCATGACTATTTCCTTCTAACTCCTTTTCCAGGAGTCTGGGAGTTTGCACAGGTTGAAGTACGATCCTCTTCTGGGATTAATCTTCTGTTGTGTCAATCAGATAATTTATTTGCATTTTATTTGTGGCTATTTTAATAGATTTTAACTCAGATAAGAGCTGCTTAAATGCATTAGAGTGCCCACTGATTTCAAAGGTAGTTTCATATCAATAGGGTTTTCGTTCCAAACCTGGAGGAAAGAAACCTTAGAAGCTTAGAATCTTAGAAGCTTAGTCAACCTATTTTCTGGCTTTCCTTAGAAGCTTAGTCAACCTATTTTCTGGCTTTCCTGAAAGTTAGATTTACAACAACTAAAGTGCTCATGAAATAAAGAGTTGAATATACTAAAGTTAATGGAAAACCTCAATTTAAAATTTTGATGCTTAGCTAAACCAGAAGTTTTCTGTCTCTACCTCTAGGTTGTCTGTTATTACATAACTATGTAGATAAAGAGTTTGTAAAAAGTGAATGCTTCATAAAACAGGATATTCACAGTCTAGGAAAGTTACTGAGAGAAAAAGAAGTGTGTTGTGGCAGTGAATTCAAACTCAGTTACATTAACATCAGGCTCTCCTGGAGTTGGAACAGTGGATGGAGATGGAAAGTCTAGTCATTAGTATAGCAACTTTATTTGCTACTATTTCTAGGGAATTTTCAATAGATATGAGCACAAAGGTGTGAAGAGTCTTTGGAAATTTCCAGAGCTGTATAAATAAGTAGAGAGTGAAGCCAATGACCTCAGATTTCTATGCTCATCAAAGTACTTGTAATTTTACCTGTTCAGAAAGCATATAAGAAGGGTTCTATTTTTAGATAAAATGAGCAAAATCTTGTTGTGTTGCCTGGAAAACTATGGGAACTTATGGGAATAGATCCATACCAAAAGATTGGTTAAATTTATGGACTTGACTTTATAGCTGAGGAAGAAGCAAAATACAATATAAGAAAGTCTCGATGAAAGACTCCTTAATTGTGTCATTTTCAAATATTAGAGTGCATAAGGACACCTGGGGGTGTTGGTAAAATGTAGATTCTTAGTCTCTATTGTAGAGGTTTACTTTGAAAAGCATTGTCCTAAATCATATCAAATAAAAAAAGATTAATCAGAATTAGAAGAAAGAGTATAGTTCACAATCCTTTATTGGCTCTAACTCTTCACACTTCTTTATGTACATATAAATGTAAATATATGTATATTTATATATAACTAGTTTTTTCTTCATGTATCTCTCTCATTTGACATTTCTATTTTTCCATGTATTTCTATAATCTTGGGTAATATAGTAATAATACTTAAGAGTCTAGTTTTGTTTTGTTTTCAAATGCAGAAAAATTTTTTTTAATTATTTTATTTATCTATGATCATTTGTAATGGTACAGATAATTTTAGGGGCTACAACAAAATTTCAGAAATGAGCTTCTATCAAGGATATAGGAGGAATTCTTTTCTATATCCATAATATACTACTGAGGGAAAAAATCATAGAATAGCATGTATAAGTCATAGTCTCATTTAAAAAATATATCTAAACTATTTATGCTTACAAGCTAAAATGTCTGGAATGATCCATACAAAACTATAATTAGTAGTTTTTAATGGATCATGGGTTTGGATGTGGTAAAAATAGATGACTTGCACTATTTAAGCTAAACACTTTTAGCTTTAAAATCTGCAGGCGTTACTTTTGTAATAACAAAACTTAAAATACTCAAGTCCTTGGACATGTGTTTCCATTAGGTGATGAAACATGGGAGAAGGTCCTTAACAGTAAGTGATATTACCTGTCATCTACACAGCTGAGGCACAGCTGAGCATAAAATATGGCCACCCATAGTCCCTTTAGGTAGAGGTTCTCTTGGTCAACAAAATTCTAACAGTATCTTGATTTTCAGGTGTGGGATTAGCCACCAGAAAACTGGGAAATTTGGCCAAACCAAGAGTGATCATCAGCAAAAAAGGGGATATTATAACTGTAAGAACTGAAAGTACCTTTAAAAATACAGAGATCTCCTTCAAGCTAGGCCAGGAATTTGAAGAAACCACAGCTGACAATAGAAAAACAAAGGTAAACTTAATTGTTTCTCTTCAAATTTGGTCCAATCTACTACTTTAAGAGAGAAGATTACTCCTGCTAGTATTCAAAAGGGTAGACCATTCCCTCCTGTTGAAAATGAATGTGTCTCATAAAACATCTGTTATGGAAATGATTCAATACTGAATGAACTGCTTCTTTAATCAACCAAAGTCCAAGCAAGTCAATTATGTAAACCTATCTTTGCAGAGCGTTGTAACTTTGGCAAGAGGCTCGTTGAATCAAGTACAGAAATGGGATGGCAAAGAGACAACAATAAAGAGAAAGTTGGTGGATGGAAAAATGGTAGTGGTAAGAGTAATTTTACTCTAAATACATAAATATTACCATTTAAATAGAGAAAATGGTTATATTATTTTCAAAATATTCTCTTTTCTTTGCAATACAAATGGATAAGAATGGCTAAGAATAAAGTCAGAGTTAATGTTTGGGTGATCTTTGAACTATAAAGACTCATCTACAGGTACTTCAGGTTCAGATTCAAGAATTTAGAAATGATACAACCCATTTGTTATTTTAGAAATAACAACACCTAAAAATGATTAAAAAAAAAAAAAAAGTATGGGTAAACCTCATTAGTTTAGACACACAAGGAGAAAAGCAAATCTAAGTTTTAAAAGCAAAGCACATCCCCAGTCAATTGTAGAATATTTGTAGATAGCTAAGCATTTTGTTTCCAAGAATCCATAGTAACTTGGACTAAAACATGTCAACAACTCAAGCTGAGGCCATTGGAGACCTTTTGTAGTTGGCAGATAAAAATGATGACAAATGTTATATAAGATGACCTCTAACAATTTTTTTAAGTCTCAGGTTCTGTTCTTACTAATCAACACACACATTGACTATAGATAGATTTATGTAGTTCTTTGAACATTCTTTTCTTTAGTACAGAGGAGCTTTAGCCCTAGCTCCACAGCGGATTTACATGGGGAGTAAATACCAGTATGGGGGCCCCAATACAGATCAACTGAATGCACATCTCTTGGGAGAGGAGGAGCCATCAGTATTTTTAAATGTTCCCCAGATAATGCAGATGTGCAGATAGTTTTGAAAACCACTGTTTTAGTAGATTTAAATCTGTGCCAATTATGCATGAAAACTTGCCACTTAAAAAATATACCTCTGCTGTAACTTAAATCAGCTTTAAAACTGTTTCCCCTGTTTCAATGGTCATGATTCCAAATTCCTGGAGACTGACATGCTGATATTTTCTTTCTTTCTGAGTTTAATCTTATGAGATTGCTTATAATATCTGTTATTATTACAAATTTGCTGTCACTTAGTTTGAGTTTTAGATATTCAATTAATCTCTTTTTTTTTCAAGGAATGTAAGATGAAGGACGTGGTCTGCACCAGAATTTATGAGAAGGTCTGAGAAAGTTGTTTCCTCATTGAAGTGATATTTGATCATTTGATGTTGGAAATCAGCTGTTTCCATTGGCGAGGCCTGACTACACTGCACTTTGCTTGTTTTCGCTTTTGTCTTAATAGATCAGATAAGCAAAGGCCTAAACTGAGGATTAATCTAAATTTCAGTGTTATTTAAACATTTTCAATTTGTATGCACGTCATTACTGTATTAAAGATTAAAGTGTGTATATTGGTCAGACCTAAAGAATGGATAATGTCATTTAATTATCTGTGAAGTTCTAACATGTTGTATTTTAAATATTTGAAATGATAGTAAAAGGAAGTAATAGCATAGTAAAAGGAAGTAAATATATTGATTGGGGTAGCAAACTCAAATGCCTTCAGGGACCAGGAGACTAATGGGTTTAGAGGGTCAGAAGTGAAGCAAACTAGAAGAAGGAGATGTTTTACAATGAGGAGTTCTAGCTTCAGCTAAAAAGGGCAGCCGCTACTCCAGCCAATTTGAAAACTGAGGGTTAATTTACAGACAGTGAAATGAACAGATATTACAGATAGAGTTGTGACAAATGCATGCACCCATATAATTCCCATCTTGATCAAGATATAGTACATTTCCCTAATCCCAGAATGTTTTCTCACACTCCTTCCCAGTCAATGTCCTGCCCTGTCCCAGCTCCAACGAAAGCAAGTAGTGATTTAGTTTCTATCACTGTAGACTAGTTTTGCCTGTTCTCAAACTTCATATAAATCGGATCATACATTATGTGTTCTTTTCTGTTTGCCTTTTTAAAGTCAGCATCATGTTTTTGAAATTCATCCATATTGTTGCATGCAACATTAATTTGTTCCTTTTTATTGCTGAGTAGTATTCCATTGCATGAATATATCACAGTTTACTTATCCCTTCTCTTAAGATAATTGAGTTATTTCCAGTTTTCGGCTTCTATAAATAAAGCTGTTATAAACATTCTTGTATAAGGCTGTTTGTGGAAACATGAGTTCCTTTTCTTTTGAATATTAACTAGGCATGGAATTACAGGGTCCAACTGATTTTTGACCACTCTGCCCAGGTAACAAAACTATTTCAGATATATTACATGATTGAGCAAATGAGAATATATTTTGATGTTGTTAGGGGCTAGAATTTCCTGCTGGAAGAAGGCACATAGAAATATGACAGAGGGAAGGCAAGAAAGAACTGTGGGCAAATGGATTGGAATAGATGTAAATTCATATGTATGGATATGTGTATACACATGCATATATTTCTTAGCTCTATCTACCTAAAGAGCTTACAAGCAAAGACATCTCAGTAGGAATGAGTACACCCCGCATTCAGATCTTGGTGTCTAATATATTCTCCACTAAAAAGAATGATAGTTCCTTGGAGAAATGGCTGATTCTTATGTGAGAGCAGGGTAGGTACAACGTAAGCCTGAAATATCTTTTTATGCCAGAAATTAAGGAAGCTTTCCCCAAAAATAATAGAGATATGTCACCAAAATATCAGAGTCAGCTTGAGGGTGCTCTCAATTGGACAAAACTGGGACAATTTGAGAAGAAACTAATAGAGAAAAATTGTAAATTATAGAACACTGGGTGACAAAGAGGAAACCACGAATACATACTGGAAGAGGGAGAGAGAGAGAGAAGAAAGTATCTTCCTTACAGTAGACTGTCATAGGCTGACAGGTAAATGTGGAAAAGGTGCTGTGATTGGAAAAATTGTCATTTTTTCAACCATCACGGTCAATATTGACTAAGGCAAGAATTGTCAATGGAGGTAAAAGCTAGAGCAAAATTTTGATTAGGAGCAGGATATTAGGTTGGTCTTAAAATACCTCTGCACAGATTGCTTATTAGTTACAAGGGAAAAAATAGTAACCATGCGGTGGAAAAACTGTACCACCTCTTTACTGAGTAATCAAAATTAACCTGATCAGTGAGGGTAGATGAAAACCACGTGCCTTCAAATGTGATACCCTGAGAAGGAAGCAACATGGCTTATGCAGTATTCTGGCCTGGAATCCTTATCTAGATCTAATCATGAGGAAATGGCAGACAAATTCCAAATGAGGAATGTTCTATTAAAAAGGGGGAGGAGGTGTTAATTGAATTCTTCAAAAATGTCAATGTCATAGATGACAAAGAAAGGCTTTATGGAAATGTTCCAGATTAAATTATACTAAAAATACATGACAACTAAATGCAATAAATTATCCCAGACTGGATCCTGCACTAGAGATAAAATAAATACTCCAAAGGACAATATTAGGTTAATTGGCAAATTGGAATATAAGTCGTAAATTAGACAGAAGTTTACTGTGATTATGTAAGAGAATCCCCCTATTCTTGGGAAATATACACTGAACTATTTTGGAGTAATGAGCCATAAAGTATACAATTTACTCTCAAAAAATTTAGAAAAAAGTGTTGGGTGTGTGACACACAATACGTACAGGCATACAGAAAGAGAGCAATTGATAAAGCAAACGGGGTAAAATTTAACAACAGATGAATCCTAGTAAAAGCTGTATGTGTTCTCTTTGAATTAGTCTGATTCTTGAAATTTTATGCAAGTTTGAAGTTATTTCCAAACAATTTTGTTTAGGCTACACTTGGTCCTTCTCTGCCTCTGGGCATTCAGCCAATACGTCTGGGAGGTATCATAACCAGGGTGGGGTTTTATTTCTTTGGCTCCAGCTACATTAACCCACAAAAAAGGAGAGTTTAAAAACTATGGTGTGATTTTTAGAGGTTTGTGGTAATATGACTCACCATAAAAATGTATTCCTCAATAAATATAATTGCACTATTATACAAAAATCATGGGTACTTTTGCTTTCATAACAGGAAAAGTGGAATTACACTGATAATGAGGAAAACAAAATAATTATTTCAGCAGGTGATACATATTGTTAGATTTGAAAAAGATCTTCAAACAACCAGAAGAGAGGAGAGGGAAAAAAAAAAAAACACTAGAGTTCTGTAGTATTCAAAAATAGTCTCAGAAAATAATTGTGATTCTCTAGTCATTTTTGATATAAGCTGGATAAGAGTGGTCAGACTGCCTAGGTCCAATTCCAATTTGCTACTTACTAGCTGTGTGTCATTGGGCAAGTTACTTCACCTCTCAGATCCTCAGTATTTTTACCTGTAAAAATAGGGTCAATAATAGAGCATACCTCAAGGAGTGTGAATAATAAATAAGTTAATATATGTAAAGTGCTTTGAACAGTGCATGGCACAGGAAAAGCATTATAGAAGTATCTTTTGTTATTATTTATCTAGTAATGCACATGATGTTCAAATAGATGAGGGCTTCACGGGATCCCAAAATGAGGAGAAATTTACAGGATCTCAGAGCTGTTGATACTGATTTGCACACCAAGTGACTAACTTTATTAAGAATATTATTTACACAAAAGTAAAAACAATCAAAAAGCTGCAATGTCTTTTAAAGAAATCACCAGGTAAATCTTTAGTCGAGAACTAGAAATACTATGGTCAACATGAAACCAAGACTCTCACTAGTAAAATCCAAGTACTATGCTACTTCTAGGCATAGAAGTATATAGAGAGTTATATAACAACCATTGTTATATAACTCTGCAAATCTAAGCAACTTTTTAAGATGGCAATTGATGATTATCTACTCTAACCTAAACAAGGCCTAAATAAATACATTTAATCCCCAAAGGGTAAATAACTTCTCTGATGTCATTCTCTTGGAAGTCGTTCTCTTAGCAGCAGCGGTGTGCTGGAGCTAGCTCAAATTGTTTCATAAGAGCTGATAGATTTTCAGGAATTTGGCAAGCCGGTTGTTAAAACATTGGTAGGTTGAAATCAGCCATGATGCTGGGAATTCCCTGGCGGTACAGCGCTTAGGACTCTGCACTTTCACAGCCAAGGGCCCCAGGTTCACCCCTGGTCCATGAAGTAACTAATATTCCACAAACTGCGTGTCCAAAAAAAAAAAAAAAGAAAGAAAGAAATCAGCCATGATGGGAATATTTACACCAAGGAAAGAGGCCAACCACAACCAATTAGAGCTTTGTTTCTTGAGGAGATGGTTTTAAACACTTACTAACACCGCACTGCCTAGAAGTAGCATAGTACTTGGATTTTACTAGTGAGAGTCTTGGTTTCATGTTGACCATAGTATTTCTAGTTCTTGACTAAAGATTTACCTGGTGACTTCTTTAAAAGACATTGCTGCTTAGCTTTTAGGATGATTTCTTCTAAACCAAGTGGTACCTCTCTAAATATGGCTGCACATTAGTATCATCTGGAAGTTTTTAAACATCCCAATATGAAGATTGCACCACAGGCCTGTTGAGTCATAATCTATGGGTGATTGATAAGTGAGACCCAAACAA
The DNA here is from genome assembly GCF_028021215.1 of Eschrichtius robustus. NCBI lineage: Eukaryota > Metazoa > Chordata > Mammalia > Artiodactyla > Eschrichtiidae > Eschrichtius > Eschrichtius robustus. Next base: position 25,132,054 of record NC_090840.1, on the reverse strand, counting down.
CAGTATTTTTCTTAAAACACCCAGGAGATTCTAGTGTGTGGCCAGCTTGAGAACCACTGTGCCAAAGTCTCCCAAAGTTAGACATTTAAGGTAGTTCCTCACATGGTTATCAATTAAAGTGGAGTAAAACGTCATCAAAGTCAGGAGTACCAAATGTCCCCAATGTGACCCTAAATAACAACAGGTAGTGAAAATACTACCATAAAAATCAACTCAGATGTAATCAAGTCCTTCGTAAGGGAAGCCAGTGTTTACCTCTTATCTTTGTTATTTCCACAGGAGGCAACGTAATTGGCCATTATCCATGACATATGGAAAAATGAAGGTTTAAAAATAGCAAAATGTGGATCAACAGGGAAAACAAACTGTAAAATAATGCTAAACGTTCACAAAATATAAATCATCTTTCAGCAGAATTTAGAAAGTAAGTTCAAATTACTCAGAAAATGTAGTACAGGACTAAATTTTGAAATAGCATTTCTCACCTTTCACTGTCTATTAAAAAAAAAAGATCAGTGATGGAATACAGAGTTCTCAGGTCCCAGTTTTCAGGGCTGGAATTTTGGCACTATTTCTTGAAGCATAAAATCCTGCCCTTAGTAACTGACTTGTGCAACAGTTTTAATTGGTCTAGTAGTGCAAGGTGAATATCCCAGCACCACCAAAGAATGGATGCTTCTGCAGTTAAAGGGTTTTGATTGAAAACTGGATCTGTGACAAGTCTAAAGTTTCACATCCATGAAGAAGACCGAATAATATCACTCCCTTGCTGAAATTCAAGACGGACATGAATTTTTTCACAATCTGTCATTTGGCATTAGTATTATTCTTGGACTTCTATAATTGCATTTTTTCAGTTTATTAATGCATCATTAATGCATATAAATTGCATTAAATAAGTTATTAATGTAGAGTAAGTTGATGGTAGAGTTCAATATTAGGATTTACAAAATAAATCATCAGAGGGCTTGTATTTCCCTGATGTAATTTGGCATCTGAAGAATACTTACTGTACTTAAATCTGGTACAAATTTTGACTTTTTATTAAAACCTATCTCATATTATGCCACATTTTATTCAAGTCCCATCTTCCTCAGCCAGATGGTACACTGTTGAAAGTAAGATAACATCCTAAGCTACTTTGTATCCATGAAAGCTTCCAGAAAATTGCTAGGTCACGGAGACTATTACTAAATACCTGACTGATCTGGGAAGGTGCAGGTATTTATTGGATATTTCATGTGTTAGAGAAACAAAGGGAGTGTAATAGCAAGAATCCTGCAACTGTAGTAGAAAAACATGGATCTGAACCCTAACTTTGCTACTTAGAACCTGTGTGGCATTCTGTCACAAAGTTTAACTTGCAGTTTCCTAATGTGTACAATGGGGGCAATAATGGCTACCCCACACATTTGATGTGGGAGGACAAAATATGATGCATGTGAAAGTGCTTTGTACATAAAATATTATCATGTCTATTCTTACGTAACACATAAATATGAATCCTTATATTCAGCACATAGGTTTTTTGGAGTTTTTTGTTTTTGTATAAGAGTGCTCCAAATAATGACTGTATAAAAAACCTTTTCTATTTATCAGGTTCCTAAATGATTAGTTGTTAAAAAATAGTGAATAAAGTCAAATATATTACACTCTTGATACATTCCACTAATAAAAGGAAACAGAATAGATAATACGCTTCATCTGAAGTCATGGGCTTGGATCCTGGTTCCATTTCCCCACAGCTGGGTGACCTTGTGTAACTCATTTACCATTGCATAGCTCCAGTTTCTCCATCTTTAAAAGGGGGTCTGATCTGGCTGCTCTCTAAGATCCTAATTATTTCTAAATTTTATATCATTGTATCTAATATATTGATAATTGGCTATTAATAGTCAAATAACCTTATTATGTTTGCAAATGTTTGCAGTTATTTTAATATTATAGCTGCCCACTTCCCAAACTTCTAAAAGTTCCATGTGGACTGAGATAAGCATTTTATATTTTTTCCCTTTCCCATCCCGCCTTATTTCCCATCCAATAGATTCTTTATCATCTTTCAAGAGATATCAATCCCATGCTGTTTCCTCTGAACTGTCTCAAAGGAGGAGAATTTAATAACCCCCTCCACTGTGTTACACTGCAATATAGCAATGTATTGACATCTACAATTCTAGACTGAGAGCTCAACTGAAGAAATTTTTAATTTAAAATATTTTGATTTAAAAAATTTCCAGGCCACAGTGTTTGATTCCTAGAAGAGGCTTTGTAAATGTTTGCTGAATAAAATAAATGAATGATTGAGTACAACTTCGCCAATTCTGACCACAATCTGCACACAGAGGCTCCATCCATACTGAGTTTGAAAATAAACAGATGGTTAGATGTTTACCCAGATTAGTCAAGGTAAATCCTTTTCCTAGGAATTTTACAGACAATGCAAAACAACGAGATGCTGCTATAATGTGCTGTCACATCTAACTTTCCCTTCTTTCCTCTTGAAATGGCTAGGTCTGGAGTGTTAAACTATAAACAGGAAATCTGTCTGCTTCTCTGTTTCTCTGGTAAGTCACATGCATAACCCAGAGATAGTTAAATACCTGACTTAACAGATTTCCTGTTAAATTCCTGATTCCACAGGAAAGCCGAGGGATTTTCTCGTTCAGAAATCACAAAAGACAGGGGAGTCCATGAAATAGTAATATGATGAAGATTTATTTCCACTTGTAACATGGAGCAGAGATTAGAACTACCATTTCCAATTGAACCCTCAGTACTTATCATGTAGAGAATTCATGTTGATTTTAGATTTTGGAATTGTTGATGTGAGTACAAAAACATTTGAGTGGAAAGCATACAGGGAATAGTCAGAAAAGCACAGAAGAAAAAACTCCTTTCAGTTTTCTGTGTAATTAGGAACTGTGCTTATAGCTCATTGAATCTACAGTTACTGCAGGATTCATCAGAGACCCACTCAGTCTTCCTGCTGATTTATATCTGTTTTGCTGAGTCGGCTGGGAGGTGTGTGAGATCACTTTTAGTCAGACCATTCTACTGCCAGCAAATGTCTAAACTGAAGCATCTTTGCCTCCTTTGGGTCCAAACTCTCTGTTCATCCATAGGTAGTGCGTGGGAATTGGAGAGAAGGTATTTGAAATAACCTCCAGGTGAACAGAAAAGAACATAAATCTATTTTTGGAGAGTAGAAAGAAGTAGAAAAAAGGCAATATCATCAAATATTCAATTGGGTCTATCACTATTTGCAGTATTTACTCAGAAAGTAAAAGTATGATTCATAAACCACAAGAATACTAAATTATTTCCCCCACTCAGCTTTATTGATCCCAGTGAATATAGTGAAAAAATTATAGAAAAACTCTCTCTTCACAGTAATCATTAACAACAACATGTTAGACACCACCTTACACAAGCGAATCACAATCTAAATTCAAGAGGTGGAGTCGTTTATTCAACAAACATTACTCCTGAAGAAAGATGAATGAGTAAAGGTTCTGCCTACAAGTAACAATTCAGTGAGCGGGGAGCCAGGTGAGAAGGGGAGAACAGACACCTGTTGAGGGAAGTCAATTGAGAACAAAAAATAAAATTTTCATGAGCTTTATGTTGTTCTTTGAGGATAGGTCTAAAGAAGGTAGTTGATATTATTTTCTTATGCATGAATGTTGAGTGGTCCTCTGCTCTATCATCCATTCTCCTTCATTAAGAATTATACCTGAAGGGCAAAGAAGACTCCTTAGAGGTTGTATCATTCCATTTCTTTAGCCTGGGCATTCACAACACAACTTAAATCAACATTTCCCTTATGACTGCTAGGTGATGACTGCTGGGCCCAATATGCCGAGTGAGTTACCTGCCTGCCTAGTGATCAAAGACCGGGATGCCACAGGGTCTTTAACCTGCTTTGCTGGCAGTCTCATTGCCAATCACGACCAAGCAGATCTGGCAAGAGCAGGGCTATATAAGTACAAGGGAAATCTTCCTGTGTTAAAAGAAGACATCAAGTAGTTACCATTTTTTGGTAAAGTAGAAACCCTTATGACACTCAGTGTGAGTCTTTTCTGTTTTTACCAAGTTATGTTGGCCTGGGAAGCCACTTAAATGCAAAAGTCAAATTCTACTTTTTCTTTTTAAATAGTCTACATCATTAGTAAAAGACATTAACTGAAAGAGTCTGAAGCAGGCTGAACCAATATATCAAGATATATTTTAAATTTTTAAAAAAGAATTTAATTAAAACTTACACCTGCAGCCTTACCCTAAGTACATTAATAGGGTAAGTTCTAGAAATGAAAACAAATCCTATTTAAAGAACAATGCAGAGTAAGTTTGTTTAGCTGGTATTTTTCAGTGTTTAAAAAAAATTATTTTCTTTTATGTCTATTGCCAAGCATCACCAGAAGCAAAGGTAAGATTTCTTTCTGTTCGTGCCTTAGAGTTTAAAGCAGAGCGCAAATAACTCGACAGGACCCACAACACTGTGGAGAGCAGGTCCTGAGCACTCAGATGATTTGGTTCCTTATTACCAAACGAATCAAAGCACTTCCTCCAGTGATGTTATATCAAGGTTGTTAAAAGATAAACTGAGGCACACTAAAATTTTTAAGAATTTATTTGAGCAAAAGTAGATTCCAACTGGGTAGCACCAAACCGGAAGTGGCTAGGAACCCTCCACCAATAGGAGCTTAGAGAGAAGACCTGGAAGCAAAGCAAGGAAAGTACTTGATTGGCTATAGCTTAAGTGGTTGCCTTCTTGGGAAAAGCCCAGTTGGCTGTTTGTGATGGGTTGTCCTTAGGTTCCCTTAGGTTCCAATTTCTTAACCTTGAGGTGTTTACAGACTTATCATTTGGTTTGCTTACATGGGCTGCCAAGGCATCAGAACCACATCAATCAGTTAAGTTAACAACCTATATGGAATGAAGGGGAGAGAAAAAAATAATAATTTAAAATGAATTAAGGTGTTTTTAATAGTTCTTTGGGGGAAAGTTCTGAAAATTTCTATCACTTCTCCTAAGTTACATAGAGAGCAATTTCAGTAGATAATTACTCCCTTTTCTACTTTACTCTGTCTATGTAAAAAAACGTTCAGTAATATTTGTTGAGCTTCTACTATGAACTAGGCACTATTCTTAGTGCATTGTATGCAGAGTCCCATTTTATTCTCACAATAACCTATAAAGTAGGTCCTTTTAAGGAATTCCTGCTTTACAATAGAGCCACTGAGGCACAGTGGTTGAGACCTTGTTCAAGGTCGTGCAGCTAGTAAGTAGTGGGTCAGGTCTGCTTCCTCAAAGTCAGTTCTTACAACTACCAAGCATACAGCCACGTACCAGGTTTCTCTCATTTGCCTATCAAATATGATTATTAAATTACATTTTTTTCATTAATTTAAGCTAAGCTGAGCTATAAAAGAGTTTAAAATAACTTAAGCTGAGCTATTAAAAACACTTACTTTAAAAAATGTGTATTATTTGACACTTTCCACTTCTAGGAACTTAGTGTAAGAAAATTTGCAAAGATGTACCAGTGAGGAAGATAAAGGAAAAACCAGATATTTAAAACATTTGAGTGCATTTGTATAATAGAATATTATGTAGCAATTTAAAATAATAGACACAGGTCTACATTTACGGACATGGAAAGTTGACCTCAACATATTACTGAGTGAAGAAAGCTTACAACATAGCATGTGTAGTTTTATCCCATTTTTGGAAATAATATATATACTAGCTGTAAATATGTATATATAGTGATTATATTAGCAAATGTTTATTAACTGTTTATTGTCATACACTAAGCTATATGTCTTATAGGTAACAATTTGTGTAAATCTTCAAAACAACCCTAGGGGATAGGTACTATTTTTGTTCCCATTTTATAGATGAGGGAAAAGCGAAAGATTGAATAACTTGTCCAAGAATATGAAGAAAGTATGAGTGCTCACAGAAAGTGTTAACTCTGTTTATTTCTGGATGATAGAATTGGGGGAGGTGGGACTTAAGCATAATTTTCTGTATTTTAATTTTCCCCAAATGAATATTAATTTTTGATATTTCAGAAAAATATTTTTATTTTGAGAAAAAAGATCTTGTTGGCTAATTTGATTAGTCTCCTAATTTGATTATTCTTACAGACATCACAGGAAACTTTTACTAACACCAGATGACCTCTGGTAAACAGAACTAGCCACAATAACCCATTTCCCCTACTGGGTACCAAACTATAGCCTCCCTGATCATGGCCGTGACATGAAAACAGCACTTCATAGGTAGGTCAAGGGAAACGTTTAACGACTTTGTATATTACAGCAGTTTTTCAACTTGTGATCAGTTTGGAAGTTGTTCTTTCCACCTCATTCAGAGCGGTAGTGAAGTCACTGGCCCCTAGAGTCAGACGAAGTGTTGAAAGGTAGAGGCCATCTCAGCGAGGAACCAACTGTTGGCCTGCATCCCACAATGTGTTTTGGAGGCTTAGGGAACCTCTTTGAGTTCTGTGCAGTTAGGAACAGAGATAGCAAAAGCTATGGAATATACTTGGTGAAGACTCTGTACTAGACCTTTGAGCAATTACCGATTGAGAATTTGCCACACGTTAAAAATCCCCATACACGGAAGTAATCATTCTAGGGCAATAAAGCCTAACGTGAAGCTTGAAATGGATTTGGGTGCCAGCAACAGCTACCAGTTTGGATACAGACTGCCCCATCACACAGACCTCACACTCAGCTAAGAGCCTCAAGGAGTCTTTTTAAAGGAAATAGAAAATGAATGATAGAACCAAACTATTCAGTATTTTTGTTTTCTTGTATTTTCCATATTAATGACTTTTAAAACTTTACAATAAACAAAAGGCTAGGGTTGAGTTCTCACTCTACAGTTGAGATTCACTCACAAAGCAAGTTTGTTTCTGATTTTCTTTTTTATATATAAAACAGCAAGCTAAAGGATCCCATCAGTTATTGGTGTAAGTAGATATTTAGCTATATATTCCCCTATAGGTAATTTTGACCAAAATCCTGGTTATACAAGTGGAGTGACTAGGTAAGCAGCAAATCTTAGAGAATGGTACCTGAACAGTGTTTATGCCTGTTTAGCTTTATTACAAATTACAACAGCACGTTTTCAGGAGTGATTATTTTGGTAGCCAACAAAGAGCCTAGACAGCACTTTGTCTCAAAAAAAATGTGCAACAGTAGCACGTTTGAATTGTCAGCAACAGCTATATACCATAGGCCTATACCTTTATAGAACTATTACAGTATTTCAAGAATTTCACTATCTGCTCTTTGTTTGGAGTCATTTATTATAAAGTTATTTTCTTCTTGACTTCTCTACCCCTTTTGAGAGCCAACTTTTATAAATAACTATAAATCAGGAGAATTGACCTTAGTAACATGGAAAATTATTCTGAACAATGCATAATATCATGGCAGGCTACCAAATCACTGTGGAAATGCCAGAAGGAAGTCATTTGGTTCTAAATGTGAACGACAAGGATGTTAGTTCACAATGTCCAATCAAGACATGTTATACTAGGGTCCCAAGAGAATACTCCTTAAATATGGCTAAAGTCACAGGAGCTAATGATCTTATCACCACTGGATCAGTTCCCAGTTGGCAAAATGTGGACTGGTTCTTTTACAAACTGAATTTTCTGAGTTTGTTACCGTGTAGCTAGAAGATCATGAACGGGGCTGGCACGTTCCTAGTTAGACCACAATTTCTTCTATGTACCTCTTGCACCAGATTTACTGCCTAGGAAATAGGCTCAGTTAAGAACAACAAGCCATGATCAGATACTTAGCAGTATTAGTAGAAAGCTTTCTTATGTTATTATTACATTAAGTCATTTCACCAATATGGTACCAAGATACAAGGATGACAGACAGAAAGGCTCTGTGTTACCTCCTCCCTCACCTGTGTTACCTCCTCCCATTTCTTCATTCTCCTTGATCCATTGCTACTCAATGTGCCATCTAGGGACCAGCAGTATGAGCATCCCCTGGGAGGTTCTAGAAATGCAGGATCTCAGGTCCCATCCAGATCTACTGAATCAGAATCTGCATTTAACAGGAACTTCCAGGTGATTCCTGTGCACAGGAAAGTATACAGGATGTCCTCCTAAAGATATATTTTGTGCTGCTGACAGTTAAGGGAACTCAGGACGTTAATCTCTTTTGATACTTTCATTTCTACAGCTCCACTATCATCCAAGAAATTAACAATCTAAAATCAATCCTCTTCCCTCAAGCTAAAATAAGACAACTAAATAACAACCAACATTTGTTTAAGCCTTTACAATCCACAAAATACTTTCATAATAATATGCACTTGATGCTTGCAGCATCCTTGAGAGACAGGCAAGTGTTACGATTCTCATTTTATAAATTTTAGGAAATTATGATGGTTTGATGTTAAGCAACATGCCCCAAGTCACACACAACTGGTTTTCTGACTTCAAGTTTAGTGCTCCTTTTGCTAGTACACCATGATGATTGAACAAAAGAACTAAAAACAGAAGGGCAGGGGAGGAGACTAAGTCTAGAACATAAAGTAGATGTGGAAGTCACTGGAAAAAAAGTTGTTGGAACATTGATTATGTAATTTGTAGTCACCTTGTCTAAGATTTCATCCCCCTATGACGGGGACTTAGAAACAAATCTATTAGACTTTCTTAAAGATATTCAGCCTCTTCCTGATTAGAAGCTAAACATAATCACAAACAAGGGAAAACAGAAAAACAAGCTATGTTCACATAAGTGCTTTCCCTGCTAGCAATTCTCACCAAGCACATCAGCAGGAACAAGCTGGAAGGTAGGCAGGTCAAATTGTAGCTTCACCATAAATCCTCTAGGAAATTTTCGGCACCCTTTTCCACCCGGTCCACATCAGTTTCACATCAGTCAGTCAGATATGATATGACCACCATGTTTTCTGAAGATATTTCTTTTTCGGCTAAAGTCACCTTTGCTTTATATATATTTTTGCCTTTGTCCAAACATATATTACCCTTCCAAAACAGGAAACTTGCAGCTTCACTTTTTGGAATTTCTTCATTAGGAAAAGACAAGCCAGTTTTTCCAGGAAGAGTTTCTCTGCCAAAGCCATTGCCAAGCCTGGTCACCGGCCTTCACGTGCTGACAGCACATGTCCCGCCATGTAAGAGCTGCACACAGCTCACAGGGAAAGGTGAAATGCTTCCCTGGAAGTGGTAACCTCTTTGCCTAAGGGTTGGGTTTCAAATTGTATGCACATCTTGGGCAGATGATCCATGAAAAGAAAAAGAATTAGAGCATCTTTGAAAAAACAAATTTCATCACCAAATCTCGTTAGGTTTTTCTCCCGAGAGTTTCAGGGTGAAAGGTGACTTGACAATTTAGGAAGTTCCCTAATAAGTTTGGGAATCAAGCAAACCGTTTTGATACAATTTTCAAAATGTTTTCATCAATATTTGAAGAAAAGGTCAGCACACAGAGGGGGTGGTCAAGATTCCAAACCATATCTTAAGCATCTGTTCTGTAAGTGAAGGGTTGCATTGAAAGCACGGAAGGGCTGACGCACAGCAATGTGCTCCCACGATGGGATTTCCCGATATAGCTGTGCAGGACTCCCTGGGGATTCGAGCTGGAAGAGAGCCCTATACTCGACATGGAGAAAACAATCCTGCTTTAAATCCAGCAGAACTACGAGTGGGTAATTTTTCCAATTATAAAGTAAACACATCCCCAGCTAAATATGAGAGAGACAGCATGTCCGTTAAATTAAAGTGAGCTCTGTTTTAGGGATACAGTTAAAAACTGGCAACAGCCACGATTACCTAAAAAGTAGTTACCTAAAAAGTAAAAAGTAAGCTTAAGATGAATCATATTCTAGTATTTTTGCTCTTTACATTTCAGCAATTTGATCTATACATTTCTGAAATGTCTAGTGGCTTCTATGTGTATATTTTCTTTCTTGGTCATCAAATGTTAATACTTGGTCTATTTTAAAATTCTATTATTTAACTACTTCAAAAAATAGTGGAAGCTACAGTGAACATGAGGCAACTTGGGCAACAATTCTAAACCATGGAGACTTTTCAGAGACTCATGAAGCAAACAAATATATTGGTTCTTACTGGTAACCTTACTACTTACGCTGCACGTGCCAACATATTCTCTGCCCCAGACTTTTGTTTTTTCTGTCTAGAATTCTCTTCCCCCTCCTCTTTCCAAGTCTGGTATCTTCTCCAGATCTCTGCCTTAATGTTATCCTTTAGAGAGGTCTTCCTGGACCACCTTATATAAAGTCATTGCCCCCTTTTTATTCTTCATCGGAATACACCATTTATTTATTGTATGGCATTTATCATTATCTGTTATTACATGTTTTGTTTACTGGTTTATTGCCTTTCTCTCTGTGCAGCATGCAGTCTCAAGAGCAGGAATCTTGTCTTCCTGTATCATCTTTGCATATACAGCTCCAGTCCAGAACAGAGTAGGTGCTCAATAAATATATGTTGAATGAATGAATAGACGTTTGACTTTTTCTACTCTGTTTAGCCCTACTATCAAGGCTTTAAAGAATTCCTGGCTCCATTTTCTTTATCATTCTATTAACCTAACCCAAAATTTTCAACAAAATGTCTTTTAGCTACACATACATATTATTACACAACATACCATTTTGGCCTGAGAAGAATCTCCTGAATTTGAGAAACAACCAGTCCTCTTGATTCTGAAATCTAACCTAAAAGTGGAAAGAGCCACCTTTCTCCAAGGGATAAGATTGTTAATTTAAAAAGTAGCATTCACTTTTTAACCGCTGCTACAATCAATGGCAAAAAAAGTCAACTATTTTTTAAAATACGGCTAACTCCATGGTTTAGTTGATTTTAAAGAATATGTCACTAATGTTAAAACTTTGATCCAAGATTCATCAACTTATTTTGATTAAAACTTATCATGAGGAGTCGTTTTAATGTTGAAGGCAACTCTTCTGTAAGAGAAAATTGTTTTCTCCCAAAGAGGGTTAAGAAGAATAAATTGAGACAAGTATTTGAAACATGATTTCCATGTTCCAGAATACACTGACATACAGGGAATTCTGAACTTGAGTCTTTGTGAACAATCCTTCTGAGTTTCAGGACCAGAAGCATTTTGAGATTTTGGAGTCAAATTTCTGCAGAAAGCTCTGGAGGAGCAGGGGAAATGCTTTAGAACATCTTTAAATTAATTAACCACTTTGAGAATGTTTTCTTTACTCACAATTTAGAAGTAGTATTTTATACATAGTAGTGTGTACATGTTAATCCCAGCCTCCTAATTTATCCCTCCCCGACCCCCCGCCCCGTTCCCTTTGATAACCATAGATTTGTTTTCCATGTCTGGGTGTCTCTTTTTGTTTTGGAAATAAGTTCATTTGTGTCTTTTTTTTTTTTTCCTTTTAGATTTCACATATAAGCGATATCATATGATATTTGTCTTTTTCTGTCTGGCTTAACATATACACACTACTATGTATAAAATAAATAACCAACAAGAACCTGCTGTATAGCAGAGGGAACTATAATCAAGATTATGTAATACCCTATAAGGGAAAAGAATCTGAAAAAGAATACATATATGAAACACTGAATCGCTGTGCTATACACCTGAAACTTATACAATATTATAAATCAGCTATAATTCAATAAAATTTTTTAAATTAAAAAAATGATTTCCCAATTTCTCTGTTATCTACAGTATATCAAAATGTTACTAAAAGTTTATATATACATACTTTTTATTTGTTCAAGTTGATAAATATTCTCTTTAAGAGCACTAAAAGTGTGCTATATTTATATTTTTGCACAAAAATAAACTTTTCTTAAAGATACATGCACCCCAGTGTTCATTGCAGCACTATTTACAATAGCCAAGACATGGAAGCAACCTATATGTCCATCATCAGATGAATGGACAAAGAAGATGTGGTGTGTATATATACAATGGAAAGCTACTCAGCCATAAAAAAGAATGAAATAATGTCATTTGTAGCAACATGATGGACCCAGAGATTATTACACTAAGTGAAGTAAGTCAGAAAGAGAAAGACAAATGTATGAAATCACTTATATGTGGAATCTAAAATATGACACAAATGAACTTATTTACAAAACAGAAACAGACTCACAGACATAGAAAACAAACTTACGGTTACCAAAGGGGAAAGGGGGTGGGGGAGGGATAAATTAGGAGTTTGGAATTAGTACATACAAACTACTGTATATAAAATAGATAAACAACAAGGTCCTATTCTATAGCACAGGGAGCTAGATTCAATATTCTGTAATAAAACACAATGGAAAAGAATATGTATACTTTGAATCACTTTGCTGTACACAAGAAACTAACCCAACATTGTAAATACTTGAATAAAAAATACCTTTTTGTTAAAAAAAGAACTAATATTGCCATGGATATTCCTCAGAAACTGATGATTTCTGAACTCTTACGATGATGCAGTTTAGGTACTTACAGTGGACTAACTTTGCATGTAGTAATGTTTATTTACGAGGAAACTAAGGCACAGAGAGACTAGTTGTCCCATGTCCTACAGCTAAAAGGCTGCAGAGCCAGGCTGTCAAAGATGACTCTAGATTTTCTAGTCTAGAAGACTAAACTTCTGCAAGATACAATCATAAGTCAGGAACTTGTTAGACTCAGGAACTTGAAGACCCCCAAAAGGGTCACAGGTAGTGGTCATCAAGCCCTCTTCTATCACAGCCCAGTGACTCCTTTCTCAAAACTCTGAGGCACACTTTGTCCTCTTGAAAATGATTATCTGCATTACTCAGCGTTCAAGCTTGTGGACCATATATTGGGGAAGAAACTTTCCTTTTTTACCTGAAGTCTCATAACTATAACCATTTATACATTTAATCACAGAGTGTGACCTTTATTTTCTCTCATTTCCTGCTCATGTCCATCCCCTTGCTATGCAAGCACCAAGGGATGACAGAACTGGAGCATATTCTTGGCTACCCATTGTACTCGTCATCTTTTGCTCCAGTATATGGGCTTGGAAACATGTGCACAATGAAGCTACAGTGTTTTGCAGGTTGAACATCAATCAGTGTGCTTAAAATACCTTACACCATTACCAAATAAAGATGCCTCCGTTCTTGACTGCTGGCTTAGCAATACCCTCAGAACTGCTGGAAATGGATATAGGTGGAAAATTGGCTGCTGACAAATTCGTTGCTGTCAATGCCAGCCAACACACTGGACAAAAAACAGAGGAGAGTGCTGTGCCTTTTTCCAAACTTGATTTCAGCCTTCACTGGAATTGGCTGCATTTGTCCCAAAGAAACCAAGGCACAAAAGGAGTAGATAGGGAGGTGTGAACTAAATACAGTTAGTCCACTTTCTCCTAGAGTCATGATTAGTTATCTTCATTCATAGGTGCTGAAATCTCACAGCCATTACAGATTCAGGAATACTTCTTTAAGTGTTATTGGGTTGGCCAAAAGGTTCATTCAGTTTTTTCCATAAGATGGCCCTAGTAGCACTTGGATGTCTTTAACTTCATTCGAAACAATTCTGTTATCTTGCATGTGACAGCTGTAATATCAGCATGCATTTAAAAAAAGACTTATCAAAATTGGTGAATTTTTGTGTAGCTATTTTAATATTGAAGATGGAATAAAAAAGCTACATTTTTGGCATATTTTGCTTTATTATTTCAGGAAAGGTAAAAACACAACTGAAATGCAAAAAAAGATTTGCGCAGTGTATGGAGAAGGTGCTGTGACTGATTGAATATGTCAAAAGTGGTTTGTGAAGTTTAGTGCTGGAGATTTCTCGCTGTTTGATGCTCCACAGTCAAGTAGACCAGTTGAAGTTGATAGCGATCAAATCAAGACATTAACTGAGAACAATCAACATTATACCTCGTGAGAGGTAGCCAACATACTCACAATATCCAAATCAAGTGCTGAAAATCATTTGCACCAGCTTGGTTTTGTTGACCACTTTGATGTTTGTGTTCCACATAAGTTAAGCGAAAAAAACCTTCTTGACCATATTTCTGCATGAGATTCCCTACTTAAACATAAAGAAAACGTTCTGTTTTTAAAACAAATTGTGACAGGCAATGAAAAGTGGATACTGTACAATAATGTGGAACAGAAGAGATAATGGGGCAAGTGAAATAAACCACCTCCAACCACACCAAAGGCCAGTCTTCATCCAAAGAAGGTGATGTTGTGTATATGGTGGAATTGGAAGGGAGTCCTCTATTATAATCTCCTTCCGGAAAACCAAACGATTAATTCCAACAAGTACTGCTTCCAAGTAGACCAACTGATGAACCTGTTTGCAAGGCAGAAATAGAGACACAGACATAGAGAACAAAAGTATGGACACCAAGAGGAGAAACAGGGAGTGGGATGAATTGGGAGATTGGGATTGACATATATACACTAATATGTATAAAATAGATAACGAATGAGAACCTGCTGTATAGCATAGGGAACTCTACTTAATGCTCTTTGGTGACCTATATGGGAAGGAAATACAAAAAAGAGGGGATATATGTATACATATAGCTAATTCACTTCACTGTACAGCAGAAACTAACACAGCATTGTAAAGCAACTGTACTTCAATTTAAAAAGATATTAAAAGAGAACAAAATAAATGCATCAAAATTGAAAAAAAAAATAGACCAACTGAAAGCAGCACTCGATGAATAGCTTCCGGAATTGGTCAACAGAAAATGCATAATCCTCCATCAGGATAACGCAAGACTGCATGTTTCTTTGATGACCCGGCAAAAACTGTTACAGCTTTGCTGGGAAGTTCCGATTCATCTACCATATTCACCAGACATTGCACCTTTGGATTTCCATTTATTTAGGTCTTTACAAAATTCTCTTAATGGAAAAAATTTCAATTCCCTGGAAGACTGTAAAAGGCACCTGGAACAGTTCTTTGCTCAAAAAGATACAAAGTTTTGGGAAGATGGAACTATGAAGTTGCCTGAAAAATGGCAGAATGGTAGTGGAAGAAAGGATGAATACATTGTTCAGTAAAGTTCTTGGTGAAAATGAAAAATGTGCCTTTTATTTTTATTTAAAAACTGAAGGCACTTTTTGGCCAACCCAAAAAATTGTTTTATGCATGAATAATGACTATCTCTCTGTGGCCAATGTTTGGCACCCAAAGATTTCTTTGAACCATAGTAAGAATAATACCATCATGTAATTTTATGATTGGAAGGGAATAGCTAGTAATAGTCATTGGTGCTTTTCATCAAATATTTGTGAGCTGCCATTTTCTGGTCAAAGTGGTGGGGATATATGACTTTTTCTTGCCATTGAGTTCCGAGTAGAAGGAACATGTGATTCTCTCAGGCTGCGTATTTAATTGTTGATGTGAGACCCTTCAGAGTTCTCTTTGCTCTTTGGTGTTACAACCAACAATGTTTGATGTGGTGGCTACTGAGCTTGGATCCTTGGGGGGCTGCAACAAGTAAACAGCCAACTGACACTTAATGTAATGTGTTCTGGGTGAGAATTAATCTTTTGTTGCTTTAAGCCATTAACTTTTGGGGAGGTTATTTGCTAAACTAAAATACATAGCATTGGTTTAGGGACCAAGCAGTGACTGGCAAGGAAACTGTTAGTGGAGGCCTAAAGAATTGCATTCTGTGTTATTCTGTGGCAAAACATTTAGTAACAAACATTTAGTAAATCCTTACCTGAAATAAATTGGAGCCATAAACATATAATGTACTTAATAAACTCAAGGTCTTGGGAAGAGATTTGAAAACTGAATACTAATAGCATGTGTTGGTTGCTTTAGGCAGTATCTGATGAGTCTGAATTCCTCAGTGACTACCCGGGCTCAAGATCTCCTGCAAATTCATCATGGACAATGTGAAAACCTTTGCGTTTTTACACAACTGAAATTTGGGACATGTTTGGTACCACAGCAAAACCAAGCTTATCGTGACTGAAATGTAGTTCAATTAACCTCATTTTACAGATGAAAAAGCTGAAAGAGATTTGGTGAATATCTCAATGTTTCAAAGCAATTAAAAACAGAGCTGACACAGACCAGTGTGTTTTGTCACAGTGTGTCTTTTTTCGCATTAAACAGGACAACCTCCAAATAAAGAGATCTTTCTCTTTTAACTCCCATCGGAGCTTGTACACAAATGGAATAAAAGCCCTTTGATCTATGAAGATTCTCACCAGAGGAGATGCAGGACTTAGTCAAGAAGACAAGAACAGGAGGTCATAGTCTAATACTTCAGTTCAAGAAGGAAGATGAAACAGAAACTCCTATGACACACACAGGAAACACACCTTCATTAAGACACCCTTCAGAAATGAACATCTGAAAATGGCAAGGAGAAATCTGAACAATTTATGTAACTTCCAAATCAACACTGAAGGGGTGGGGGCTTCACGTGCAAGAAACAAACATTCAAGATTAAATATAAAATTTATTGTACTCAGCAAGCAGCATCTCAGACTCTGCTGGGTGTTTCAAAAGAACTTGTGTCTCGCCATGTTTGCATGGTTTACCTCCTTCTGAGTAAAACCGCAACAAAAGTTTGAGGTCAGATGAATAGGAATGTTTGGTGATGCTCACCTGCCCTGATGTGTGGATTGGAATAATGAGTCTTTCCATGAGACCAAAGGACGATTTCGAGAGGATGTCTGCTGGTTTTTCACACAAAATGTATATTTCCCATGAGGATGTTTCACAAGGTCTTCACTGGAACATAACCCTATCATACCATTTGTAAAGACATTCTTCATTTCAGCAGAATGACAAGTAATTGTCAAGTTAGCCACAAGTTATTTAATCCAGACAGATGTGTCCTCATTGGGACCAGGAAAATCATCATGAACTGAGCTCTCAGAAGAAAATTTTGACGCTAATTTTCCTCTCCAAAATAAGAGAAACATATGCTCATTGAGAGTTACAGTGAATGAATGGGGCTGAAAACACATTTGAAACTGATTTTAAAAAGTAGAGGTCCCATAATGAATATTACGATTTTAACTTTCCATTTTATTCATAGCTCCCTTCTAACCACAAATAATGGCAAATGAATGAATGCAGAGATTCTCATCCTAAAGTTATATTTTCCATGCAATTTCTTATGAAACATGACAGATTATTTTATAGTCATACTCTGATAGTACTTCAGCATTTTAACAAACCCTTCTGACAGTACTAATGCAATACACAACCAAAAAGAAAGCCAACACCTCTCTTTCTGAATCGGTTAAGCCTCATCTTCTTTCCCGTTTAACTTTGGAAATGTCTCCTTTCTCCTAACACTCCTCATCCATCCCTCAGCAGCATTTCTGTATCTTTTTCATTGAATTCATTCTTCATTTTCCTATAGAAGCTGGGCATGATGTCTATGTTTTCCCTAGAGCATACATTAGTCTTTGAGATTTGTTCTTGTCATTGATTATGTCAGGATAGATGCATCAATTTTCAAACAAAAATATTTTGTTTTTAAAAAATAGTATTTTCTTTTTTCAGAAAGGAAAACTTTCCTGCTCTTAGTCATGGCATTTCTTTTCCTGAAGTCCTAGGTAGATTCAACACTGACATAATCCCAAACCAAGAAATAACAGCTGAAAACTTTTCTAACCTGGGAAGAGAAACAGATATCGAGGTCTAGGAAGTGCAGAGAGTCCCAAACAATATGAACACAAAGAGGTCCACACCAAGACACATTATAATTAAAATGGCAAAAATTAGAGCTAAAGAGAGAATCTAAAAGCAGCAAAGGAAAAGCAACTAGTTATGTACAAGGGAACTCCCATAAGACAATGAGCTAACTTTTCAGACGAAACTTTGCAGGCCAAAAGGGAGTGGCACAAGGTATTCAAAGAGATGAAAAGAAAAAGCCTATGACCAAGAATACTCTACCAATCAAGATTATTATTCAGATTTTAAGCAGAGATAAAGAGTTTTACATACAAGCAAAAACTAAAAGAATTCAGCACCACTAAACTGGCTTTACAAGAAATGTTAAAGGGACTTCTCTAAGTGGAAAAGAAAAGACTACAACAAGAAACATAAAAATTATGAAAAGAAAAATCTAGTTAGTAAAGGCAAGCATACAGTAAAGGTAATAAATAAACCAATTATAAAGCTAGTAGGAAGGTTATAAAACAAAAGTAGTAAAATCATCTATATCTACAATAAGTCGTTAAGGGACACACAAAACAAAAAGATGTAAAATATGATGTCAAAATTTTAAATAGGGGCTGGGGGAGTAAAAACGCATGGTTGTTAGAATTCATTTGAACTTGAGATAGTCAACTTGAAATAATCACATGTATATGGACTGTTACATATAAACCTCATGGTAACCACAAAGCAAAAGCCTATAATAGAGACACACACAAAAAAAGATTAAAGGAATCCAAACATAACACTAAGGATGTCATCAAATCACAAGGGAAGAGAGTAAATGAAGAAAGGAACAAAAATGAAGTATAAAAACACCAGTAAACAATTAACAAAATGGCAGTAATTACATACCTATCAATAAGTACTTTAAATGTAAATGGACTAAGTGCTTCACTCAGAAGATATAGAGTGGCTGAATGGACACAAAAACAAAACCCAGATATATGCTGCTATAAGAGACTCACTTCAGATCTAAAGACAATGGACTGAAAGGGGTCGAGATATGGAAGCAACCAATCTGTCTATCAATAGATGAATGGACAAAGAAGATGTGGTATATACATACAATGGAATATTACTCAACCATAAAATGAAATCTTGCCATTTGCAACAACATGGATGGATCTAGAAGGTATTATGCTAAATGAAATAAGTCAGGCAAAGACAAATACAATTTATACATGGAATCTAGAAAACAACACAAACTGCAAATAGAATCATAGATACAGAGAACAATGGGTGCTTGTCGGAAGGGAGAGGTTGGGGGTGAGCAAAATAGGTGAGGGGCATTAAGAGGTACAAACCACCAGTTATATACTAAATAAGTCACAGGGATGTAATATACAGCATAAGGAATATGGTCAATAATATTGTAATAAATTTGTATGGGGACAGATGGTTAATAGACATATCATAATGTATGCAAATGTCAAATCATTATGTAGTGCACCCAAATATGGTATGTAAACTATATTTCAATTTAAAAGAAAAGAATGATTAGGCTGATTTCATTTAATTACTACACAGGAAGTTGAGCTCTTATTATTGTTACTTTCATTACTTATACCAGGAATTGGCAAACTAAGACCTGTGAACCAAACTTAGCCAGCTTCCTGTATTTGTTTGTCCCACAAACTAAGAATTGCCTCTACGCTTTAAAATAGTTTTTAAAAATCAAAAGAAGAACGTTACCAACTATACTACAAAGCTATAGTAATCAAAACAATGTGGTGCTATCACAAAAACAGACACATAGATCAATGGAACAGAATAGAGAGGCCAGAAATAAACCCATGTACCTATGGTTAATTAATCTATGACACAGGAGATAATAATATACAATGGAGAAGCAACAGTCTCTTCAATAAGTGGTACTGGGAAAACGGGACAACTACATGTAAAATAATGAAATTAAAACATTTTTTTCAACACCATATACAAAAAAAAAAAAAACACCTCAAAATGTATTAAAGACCTAAAGGTAGGACTGGAAACCATAAAACTAGAAGAGAACAGAGGCAGAACACTCTTTGCCACAAATCATGGCAATACTTTTTTGGATCTGTCTCTTAAGGCAAAAGAAACAGAAGCAAATATAAACAAATGGGACCTAATTAAATTTAAAAGCTTTGAACAGCAAAGGAAACCATTGATAAAACGTAAAGACAACCTACTGAATGGGAGAAAATATTTGCAAATGGTATGACCAATAAGGAGTTAATATCCAATATATAAAACACAGCTCATACAATTCAATATCAAAAAAAAAAAAAACAATTAAAAAATGGTCAGAAGACCTGAATAGACATTTGTCCAAAGAAGACATACAGATAGCCAACAGGCACAAGATAAGATGCTCAACATTGTTAATCATCAGAGAAATGCAAATCAAAATGACAATGAAATATCATTATGCCACTTGCAACAACATGGATGGACCTAGAAAGTATTATGCTTAGTCAAATAAGCAGACAGAGAAAGACAGACACTGTATGTTTTTACTTATGTGTGGAATCTAAAAAATAAAACGAATGAATATAACAAAACAGAAACAGACTCACAGATGTAGAGATCAAACTAGCAGTTACCAGTTGGGAGAAAGAAGGGCAGATGAGCAAGATAGGGGTAGGGGATTAAGAGGCACAAACTACTATGTATAAAATTAATAAGCTGCAAGGATATATTGTACATCATGGGAATATAGCCAATATTTTATAACTTTGAGTGGAATATAATCTATAAAAATATTAAATCACTATGTTGTACACCTGAAACTAATATAATTTTGTAAATCAACTATACTTCAATGAAAAAGAAGAATATTTTGTGACACAAGAAAATTGTGTGAAATTTAAATATTAGTGTTCATAAATAAAGTTTTATTGGAACATAGCTGTGTCCATTCATTGACTGTTGTCTATGATTTTTTTTGACAGCAGCAGAGTTGAAGAGTTAGAGCAGAGACCATAAGGCCCAAAAGGCTGAGAATATTTAGTAACTAGCTCTTTACAGAGAAAGTTTGTCAACACCTGATTTAAACTACCTAATTTCACTATTTAAAAATAGTGATACAGGTTATGAGTTATGTAGAATTCATCAGATTTTGTTCAGAAGTGAGGAAAAAAGGAAAGCACACACAACAAACATTTTCTCTGTAGAAAGATGAAAGCTAAAATTATAAAAAGGAACATGGATTTGGAATCAGAAAACCACGAGTGAACCCAAGTTCCTCTGCACACTGATGGTTTTGACCAAGTTACTTTACCTTTCTCTCACTCATCCATTTGAAACTTTACTGAGAGCCTACTCTATGCCTGGCACAGTAAAGACATAGAGAATACTATAGTGAAAAAAATACAGACCCTGCCCAAAAAAAAGGTTTAATGTGAGGGTTAAATACAACAATGTGCTTGAAAGCACTCTGTGAAATTTAAAGCACTACTTTATGTAATTATTCATATATTTTGAAACTATAGGTAAGATTTTTGTCTTAGGTCTTACCCAGATCTTGCAAAGCTTAGGAGACTTTTAGAATCCTTCTGCTGCTTTTTACTAAGTGAGAGGTTTTGATTCTCTCTTTAAGCTTTAATACCTTTTAATGTCATCTCAGCTATGCAATTCACATTCTTTAATAAATTGCTACTTATTTAGCATTTGATTCAACCACATTATTCTATTCACCCTGCACATAGGATGTAACTTAAGAGCCTAGCCTAGTAACAATGTTGGTCATAATTGGCTCCTTGCTTATATTTTGTAGACTAAAGGGTGGATTTTCTTTAAAAGAAAAATCGTCAAGGAAGCACATTTATAACAGCTAAGATATGTGGCCTTTTAAAGATGGTGCATTTCATCATTGTACAATAACTGCTGAGTAAACACTTTTATCTAAGAAGTATTTAGGTTTTATATTAAAGTCTTTGATAAGAGTAACTGGAAAAAAACTAAGCCTATATTTTCTGATAGAGAAATACTTATTAAATACTATTGCTTAAAATATCCATTTTGCATTAATGATTCTTTTAACTACTCAATAAGAAATAGCATTATGGTGAAATGTACTTCAAAATATTATTATTATTTTTAATTATTATTTTTAATTATCTTGTCTTCTTTATCAAATTAGTCAACATAACCAAATATGTCAAGATGATTTTCTGAATAAAATTAGTATTCTTTTCAAACTTTTGCATATTTTGAAGTGAATATTTCTAATATTCATGCTATCCACAGTTTATCTTCGTTTTATTTTGCATGCATAGAACAATTGGAAATTATTATTTATAATAAAATTTACATGACTAAATAATTGTTCACTCTTAAAATTTTTATTTTCCCCTTTTAAATTATGCCACTGGTGTTTTCTTTTCAGTGGTTTTACAAACATAGATAATAAGTAATTTCGTATCTCTCTTCATATTTTTTTCCCACTTAACCCTGGTTGCAGGGTACAATAATCATGAAATTCTGTTATGTCAGAATATTAAGTGCTACACCACCAGGGGAAAGATGGAAGGTGATATAAGTAACTCTATTCAGGACTTGACTAACATCTTCACTACACCCTCTACTAAAACCATACCAACTCTCTTTAAATAACCATCAAACCAACACAAACAGATCTGAGAGGAGTTAAGTGGATAGGAATTCTACAATTCATTTATATTTTAGTGCTAAGTATTAGAAAAGCAATTATTTAAACTGAAATAAAAGGAGTGGACATTTTTATTTCATCAAGACTCCTTCCCTCAAATCACACTATTCAGACCCCACCATTTTTAAGAACCCCCTTATCTCCTGATAGAGAAGTAAACTTCAGTAAGCCATCAGATCAGCCTCCATTCCCCTAACTGCCTGAAGTGCAAATTACAACAACATGTAGTTTCTGCATACAATGCAGGAGCCAAGTGACTGTGCCTATTGCAACATGACTCACACGAATTATGATTGTACATCATAGTGTCTGTTTTATGCAATGTTACACCAGGTAACATCATTAAACTGTGTTCATTTTAAATTCCTCCTTTACAGTCCCTTCCCCTCAGAGCAGAGTCACTCACTCAAAGCTTTATATCTTCTATGACAGTTCCTAAACTTTCCTGGGTCATGGTTCCATTTGAGAAGTTGATGCAAAATATAAACTCCTTCTCACAGGAAGGGCATATATATATATATATATATATATATATATATATATATATATATATATATATATATGCACACACACACACATATTCATAAAATTCTCAATACCATTTCAGTGCATTATTCATGGATGTCACCTGTACAGCTGACTCCACTAGATTACATACACCTGAAAAAATTCCATGCCTTGGCTCCATTTTAGATACATCGTTAAGGCCTAGTGAGAAGGCAAGTAATGTTTCTGCTCATATTTTTCTTTGTATTCTTTTTTCAGTAACTGAACCATTTGAACAGAACAGCAGAGTGGAGTCCATACCTGATAACATGCAGGAAGAAAGCTGTCATTCCTGGAATTTTTCCATGACCTTGAGGAACTAGTGCAGAACCAATGAATTGGCTCTTGGCCAATTTTTATCTGACCAGAACCTCAAGCTCAGGCATAGTTTTTCAGGAGATAAAATAATGCTGGAAAATTTCTTTAGTATCCCACCCTGATAATTTCCAGATTTGATTTCCCAGGAGCAAAAGTTGATGAGGTATTTCTTCCTTTAAGACTGGAGTAATACAGAATTCCAAAATTTACATTCACTAAAGCGTAATGGAGGAGCAGGAACTGTACAAAAACAGTTCTTGTAGTAAATACCCCACCGACTTCCCTCTGGAACCACTGTTCCCTTCCCAGGCATGTATTATGATTCACCTTTTGACCCTGGACCTACCCCCCTACAACAGGGCTTGGTAAAGTCTTGCTTCTCCTAAAATGTATCCTTTTGTGATAAACTGATAAGAGAGGGTCAGATGGCCATATAGAGGCTATGCAGCTATCTAATTCGGTATTAACACTAATACTGGAGATTTACATTTGGTGGGAGAGCTATTTTGGGGAAGATGAGATTTCTGGCATTTTAAAATAGATGCAGCATAAATACACTACCATGTGTAAAACAGATAGTGGGAACCTGCTGTATAGCAGAGGGAGCTCAGCCGGTGGTCTGCTATGGCCTAGTTGGGCGGGATGTGGGGGGAGGGAGGTCTAAGAGGGAGGGGCTGTGTGTATGTGTATGGCTGATTCACTTCGCTGTGCAGTAGAAACTAACACAACATTGTAAACCAATTATACTCCGATAAAATAAATAAATGAATAAATAAAATAAAATCCATGAAGCAGCCCCACATTTGAGGTGAGCTCTCCTGCCAACTGTATGTGAAGTATCTTAGTTCATTGACAGAAGCGGTTATAAGCGTTGATTGGATGATTTCTATATCAGTGCCAAGAATAAATCTATAAAACATGGAAGAAGTTTGAGGTGCTTTTTCTTTTCCTGTCATTTTAAGAAAATAGATAAACGTTGCCTTCCCAAATGTAAAAGAAGTGTCTAGCTCCTACATCTCATTGAGTGTTTTTAAGATTTCCTGCATCTGTCTCATTTTACAGTAACATCAGAAGGTATTTCTATTTCATTTGTTGTCTTTATTGTAATAAAACTGTCTCAAATCAGTTTTTCTATTTCCCTCTGCGACTACCCCATCTCTACTCTGTGTCTTCTGATCAAACAGCACTAACTCTTTCAATATATAATCATCCTTCTAGCTCAAGTCACTCTCTGTATCTGTGAGGACTATAGGACATTTCTCAAGAGGTAAGGTAAGAAAACCGTGACTCTCCCCTTTGGTTCAGGAAAAACATGTCCCAAGTCACGCAAAACCCCAGAGATCTCTCTAAAGCTGCCTGCCAGAAGTCATCATCATCATCGCCATTGAATTCTCAGCATCCACCATCACATCAAGTGGACGAGAACAATACCGCTGCAGCTGCAGAATCAAAACACACCCTTGGTGTTTTTTGTTATTGTTTAAAAATAGTAAAATGAAAAAAAAAGACTGTGCACAATATAATTTATCAAGGGAGAAGGGAAGCTTGGGAAGGAACTAGTACTACAGTTGTGCAGGGGGCCTCATACAGTTCTTAAATTACTCAACCTTTTTGTGTGTTTAAATAAACTTCGAAAATGATCATCAGTTCATAAAACTTGCATCGTTAGGTTCACACTTACCACTGTCCTCTCTCCTTTCTAACCACATCCATTCTTTTCTCCTCCCTTTCACTGTTCCCTATTCTTTAAACTCAGTGTCTAATCTAGCAATGAAACCTATGCATTCTTCTTTTTTTGTTGTTGTTAACATCTTTGTGGGAGTATAATTGCTTTACAATGGTGCATTAGTTTCTGCTTTATAACAAAGTGAATCAGCTATACATATACATATATCCCCACATCTCCTCCCTCTTGCATCTCCCTCCCACTATTCCTGTCCCACCCTTCTAGGTGGTCACAAAGCACCGAGCTGATCTCCCTGTGCTATGTGGCTGCTTCCCAGTAGCTATCTATTTTACATGTGGTAGTATATATATGTCCATACCAGTCTCTCACTTCATCCCAGCTTATCCTTCCCCCTCCCTGTGTCTTCAAGTCCATTCTTTATTCCTTTCCTGCCCCTAGGTTCTACAGAACCTTTTTTTTTTTTTTAGATTCCATATATATGTGTTAGCATACGGTATTTATTTTTCTCTTTCTGACTTATTCACTCTGTATGACAGACTCTAGGTCCATCCACCTCACTACAAATAACTCAGTTCCATTTCTTTTTATGGCTGAGTAATATTCCATTGTATATATGTGCCACATCTTCTTTATCCATTCATCTGTCGATGGACATTTAGGTTGCTTCCATGTCCTGGCTATTGTAAATAGAGCTGTAATGAACATTATGGTACATGACACTTTTTGAATTATGGTTTTCTCAGGGTATATGCCAAGTAGTGGGATTGCTGGGTCATATGGTAGTTCTATTTTTAGTTTTTTAAGGAATGTCCATGCTGTTCTCCATAGTGGCTGTATCAATTTACATTCCCACCAACAGTGCAAGAGGGTTCCCTTTTATCCACACCCTCTCCAGCATTTATTGTTTGTTTGTAGATTTTCTGATGATGGCCATTCTGACCAGTGTGAGGTGATACCTCATTGTAGTTTTGATTTGCATTTCTCTAATGATTAGTGATGTTGAGCATCCTTTCATGTGTTTGTTGGCAATCTGTATATCTTCTTTGGAGAAATGTCTATTTAGGTCTTCTGTGCATTTTTGGATTGGGTTGTTTGTTTGTTTGATATTGAGCTGCATGAGCTGCTTGTAAATTTTAGAGAGTAATCCTTTGTCAGTGGCTTCATTTGCAAATAATTTTTCCCATTCTGAGGGTTCTCTTTTTGTCTTGTTTACGGTTTCCTTTGCTATGCAAAAGCTTTTAAGTTTCATTAGGTCCCATTTGTTTATTTTTGTTTTTATTTCCGTTTCTCTAGGAGGTAGGTGTAAAGGGATCTTGCTGTGATTTATGTCATAGAGTGTTCTGCCTATGTTTTCCCCTAAGAGTTTTATAGTGTCTGGCCTTACATTTAGTTCTTTAATCCATTTTGAGTTTATTTTTGTGAATGGTGTTATGCAGTGTTCTAATTTCATTCTTTTACATGTAGCTGTCCAGTTTTCCCAGCACCACTTATTGAAGAGGCTGTCTTTTCTCCATTGTATATTCTTGCCTCCTTTACCAAAAAATAAGGTGGCCATATGTGCGTGGGTTTATCTCCGGGCTTTCTACCCTGTTCCATTGATCTATATTTCTGTTTTTGTGCCACTACCATACTCTCTTGATTACTGTAGCTTTGCAGTATAGTCTAAAGTCAGGGAGCCTGATTCCTCCAGCTCCGGTTTTCTTTCTCAAGATTGTTTTTGCTATTCGGGGTCTTTTGTGTTTCCATACAAATTGTGAAATTTTTTTGTTCTAGTTCTGTGAAAAATGCCAGTGGTAGTTTGATAGGGATTGCATTGAATCTGTAAATTGCTTTGGGGAAAATAGTCATTTTCACAATGTTGATTCTTCCAATCCAAGAACATAGTATATCTCTCCATCTGTTTGTATCATCTTTAATTTCTTTCATCAGTGTCCTATAATTTTCTGCATACAGGTCTTTTGTCTCCTTAGGTAGGTTTATTCCTAGGTATTTTATTCTTTTTGTTGCAGTGGTAAATAGGAGTGTTTCCTTAATTTCTCTTTCAGATTTTTCATCATTAGTGTATAGGAATGCAAGAGATTTCTGTGCATTAGTTTTATATCCTGCTATTTTACCAGATACATTGATTAGCTCTAGTAGTTATCTGGTAGCATCTTTAGGATTCTCTATGTATAGTACCATGTCATCTGCAAACAGTGACAGTTTTACTTCTTCTTTTCCGATTTGGATTCCTTTTATTTCTTTTTCTTCTCTGATTGCTGTGGCTAAAACTTCCAAAACTATGTTGAATAATAGTGGTGAGAGTGGACATCCTTGTCTTGTTCCTGATCTGAGGGGAAATGGTTTCACTTTTTCAGCATTGAGAACGGTGTTGGCTGTGGGTTTGTTGTATATGGCCCTTATTATGTTCAGGTAAGTTCCCTCTATGCCGACTTTCTGGAGGGTTTTTATCATAAATGGGTGTTGAATTTTGTCAAAAGCTTTTTCTGCATCTATTGAGATGATCATACGTTTTTCTCCTTCAATTTGTTAATATAGTTTATCACATTGATTGATTTGAGTATACTGAAGAATCCTTGCATTTCTGGGATAAACCCCACTTGATCATGGTGTATGATCCTTTTAATGTGCTGTTGGATTCTGTTTGCTAGTATTTTGTGAGGGTTTTTGCATCTATGTTCATCAGTGATATTGGTCTGTAGTTTTCTTTCTTTGTGACATCTTTGTCTGGTTTTGGTATCAGGGTGATGGTGGCCTCGTAGAATGAGTTTAGGAGTGTTCCTCCCTCTGCTTTAGTTTGGAAGAGATTGAGATGGATAGGTGTTAGCTCTTCTCTAAATGTTTGATAGAATTCACCTGTGAAGCCATCTGGTCCTGCTTCTGTTTGTTGGAAGGTTTTTAATCACAATCTCAATTTCAGTGCTTGTGATTGGTCTCTTTATATTTTATACTTCTTCTTGGTTCAGTCTTGGAAGGCTGTGCTTTTCTAAGAATTTGTCCATTTCTTCCAGGTTGTCCATTTTATTGGCATGTAGTTGCTTGTAGTAATCTCTCATGGTCCTTTGTATTTCTGCAGGGCCAGTTGTTACTTCTCCTTTTTCATTTCTAATTCTACTGATTTGAGTCTTCTTTTTTTTCTTGATGAGTCTGGCTAATGGTTTATCAATTTCGTTTACCTTCTCAAAGAACCAGCTTTTAGTTTTATTGATCTTTGCTATTGTTTCCTTCATTACCTCTTCATTTATTTCTGATCTGAGCGTTATGATTTCTTTCCTTGTGCTAACTTTGGGGGTTTTTTTGTTCTTCTTTCTGTAATTGCTTTAGGTGTAAGGTTAGGTTGTTTATGTCAGATTTTTCTTGTTTCTTGAGGTAGGATTGTATTGCTATAAACTTCCTCTTAGAACTGCTTTTGCTTCATCCCATAGATTTTGGGACATCGTGTTTTCATTGTCATTTGTTTCTAGATATTTTTGATTTCTTCAGTGATCTCTTGGTTTTTAAGTAGTGTGTTGTTTAGCCTCCATGTGTTTGTATTTCTTACAGATTTTTTCCTGTAATTGATATCTAGTCTCATAGCATTTTGGTCAGAAAAGATACTTGATACAATTTCAATTTTCTTAAATTTACCAAGGCTTGATTTGTGACCCAAGATATGATCTATCCTGGAGAATGTTCCATGAGCACTTGAGAAGAAAGTGTATTCTGTTGTTTTTGGATGGAATGTCCTATAAATATCAATTAAGTCCATCTTGTTTAATGTATCATTTAAAACTTGTGTTTCCTTATTTATTTTCATTTTGGATGATCTGTCCATTGGTGAAAGTGGAGTGTTAAAGTTCCCTACTATGATTGTGTTACTGTTGATTTCCCCTTTTATGGCTGTTAGCATTTTCCTTATGTATTGAGGTGCTCCTATGTTGGGTGCATAAATATTTACAATTGTTATTTCTTATTCTTGGATTGATCCCTCGATTATTATGTAGTGTCTTTCTTTGTCTCTTGTAATAGTCTTTATTTTAAAGTCTATTTTGTCTGATATGAAAATTGCTACTACAGCTTTCTTTGGATTTCCATTTGCATGGAGTATCTTTTTCCATTCCCTCACTTTCAGTCTGTATGTGTCCCTAGGTCTGAAGTGGGTCTCTTGTAGACAGTATATATACGGGTCTTGTTTTTGAATCCATTCAGCCGGTCTATGCCTTTTGTTTGGAGCATTTAATCCATTTACATTTAAGATAGTTATTGATATGTATGTTCCTATTACCATTTTCTTAATTGTTTTAGGTTTGTTATTGTAGGTCTTTTCCTTCTCTTGTGCTTCCTGCCTAGAGAAGTTCCTTTACCATTTGTTGTAAAGCTGGTTTGGTGGTGCTGAATTCTCTTAGTTTTTGCTTGTCTGTAAATGTTTTAATTTCTCCGTCAAATCTGAATGAGATCCTTGCTGGGTAGAGTAATCTTGGTTGTAGGTTTTTCCCTTTCATCACTTTCAATATGTCCTGCCACTCCCTTCTGGCTTGCAGAGTTTCTGCTGAAAGATCAGCTGTTAACTTTATGGGGATTCCCTTGTGTGTTATTTGTTGTTTTTCCCTTGCTGCTTTTAATATTTTTTCTTTGTATTTAATTTTTGATAGTTTAATTAATATGTGTCTTGGTGTGTTTCTCCTTAGATTTATCCTGTATGGGACTCTCTGTGCTTCCTGGACTTGATTGACTATTTCCTTTCCCATATTAGGGAAGTTTTCAACTATAATCTCTTCAAATATATTCTCAGTCCCTTTCTTTTTCTCTTCTTCTTCTGGGACCCTTATAATTTGAATGTTGGTGCATTTAATGTTGTCCCAGACGTCTCTGAGACTGTCCTCAATTCTTTTCATTCTTTTTTTTTTTTTTATTCTGCTCTGTGGTAGTTATTTCCACTATTTTATCTTCCAGGTCACTTATCCATTCTTCTGCCTCAGTTATTCTGCTATTGATTCCTTCTAGAGAATTTTTAATTTCATTTATTGTGTTGTTCATCATTACTTGTTTGCTCTTTAGTTCTTCTAGGTCTTTTTTAAACGTTTCTTGTATTTTCTCCATTCTATTTCCAAGATTTTTGATCATCTTTGCTATCATTACTCTGAACTCTTTTTAAGGTAGACTGCCTATTTCCTCTCCATTTGTTTGGTCTGGTGGTTTTTTACCTTAATCTTCATCTGCTGTGTGTTTCTCTTTCTTTTCATTTTGCTTAACTCACTGTGCTTGTGGTCTCCTTTTTGCAGGCTGCAGGTTCATAGTTTCCGTTGTTTTTGGTGTCTGACCCCAGTGGCTAAAGTTGGTTCAGTGGGTTGTGTAGGTTTCCTGGTGGAGGGGACTGTTTCCTGTGTTCTGGTGCATGATGCTGGATCTTGTCTTTCTGGTGAGCAGGACCACATCCGGTGGTGTGTTTTGGGGTGTCTGTGACCTTATTATTATTTTAGGCAGCCTCTCTGCTAATGGGTGGGGTTGTGTTCCTGTCTTGCTAGGTGTTTGGCATAGGGTGTCCAGCACCATAACTTTCTGGTTGTTGAGTGGAGCTGGGTCTTAGCGTTGAGATGGAGATCTCTGGGAGAGCTTTCACCGTTTGATATCATGTGGAGCCAGGAGGTCTCTGGTGGATCAATGTCCTGAACTCGGCTCTCCCACCTCAGAGGCACAGCCCTGACACCCAGACAGAGCACCAAGACCCTGTCAGCCACACGGCTCTGTGGAGGAGATAGCACTGCTACCCAGCTGCTGCTTGGACCAGGGGTTTAGAGAAGGGGCTCCTGAGGAAGGGGTGCCTCCCAGTAGGCTGCTTCTGGAAGTGCTGAAAGAAGGTGGAGGCTGCAACCAGCTGCGGCCGCCAGGGCAATGTGCCCTAGTATCCGGGACAGGAAAACAATGCATTCTTCTTTGAATTATTTCATTTGACCAAGAAAGCATAAGTGCCACTCAGTAAATGTTTCATAAGTGCCTCCTATCTCATATTCCCCACCACCCACCCCCGCAAATACAAACTCTAAACAAAAACTAAATGAAAAGGGAATTTAAAACACTTTAAAATGGGGGAATCTTTATTTAAGGTATTTCATATACTAGCATGTGGTAATAAGTGTGACACTGGTTTTGTTAATTTAAGGTAAATTGATAAATAATTTTTTTATTTAATAGAGTTAGTTAACAAAATCAGTTTTTATTTTATTATTTCTTAAATTAATTTTAAGAAAGTTGATTTTCACATTCCAAGATTTGTTCCTGGGAGTTTGACAGCCTGGTTCTTAGGAACTTAATAAATTTCATGTTTTATCACCACATTTATTGCCTGATTTTATTTAAGCTTCTCTGGACTTATTATAGAATGAATTTATTTTTCATGTTTGGTTTATGTTTTTCCCATCACATCACCTCATAATAATCTGTGATAGAATTCCTAGCAACACACTGTCAGAGACACACGGTTTTTTTGAGTGAATTTCTGCCAGCAGCATTGTGTGACTTGTGCTAAAAATTCATTGATAATCCATCTATGCTTTGGATATAAGCTATTTGTGAATAGTGCCAGAGACTAAAATCACCTATTCATGTTTTCAGCATCAAATGATGGAATTCATGAAACCTTATCTTTTTTCAGAGTAGATTTTATCCCTTGACCAATTCAAACTTTCCTTACAGATTTTCCTTGCAGGGCAAGGATGCCCATGTTACAAGGACTATTGTAAGTGTGCTAAGTATGGATGCTGAAGATTCAGTAAATAAGTCTGCTAATCTACCTTGAAGAAGCAGTACAAATTCTCAACTGAAAAAAAAAAGAAAAGAAAAGTATCTATCTGGACCCAATGCGCTAAAGAAATCTCTATTTCTGCCAATATCTGAAGTAATCTTCTTCAACATTGCAGAGAGCTGGTAAACAGTGTGCTCTCTTCTCCACACCTCTCCCACCTGTATCCTCATGCTTGAATTCTTGCCACAGAGGAGGGGCTTTCTCAGAATCAGAACGTGCACTTGGTTCCATTCTTTGTTGTTTACTCTGCCCACTGTGTCCCGAAAGAGTTCCCAGAAAACTAAGAGGCCAAGACTAAAGGAATTCAGAAAAAAGAGCCCCAAGGAGCCGGCAAGGAGTATACATGATGTCTGTACCCAACTTCTGAATGAAATTGAGAAAACATCAGTGACTGCCTGGGGGCTTCAGTATCATTGGAACTCTTAGAGTCCATAACTTTAGTCCAATACTTGGACTACTCCTGCAGAAAGTGAGTGGAAGATAAGTGAAGGGAGATTTACAACCTTGTGACAAATGATTTGGAGGAGAGTGAGAGGATAGTAGGGGAGGGAGAGAGAGAACTACAACATCATGCCCTCCTCCTCCTCGGGGCACAGGATTGACAAGCCCTGGAGAAGCAGATGTGTGAAGACGAGGAACAGCAGCTCTATACATATTTCTTCAAATATAGGGCTGAGGCACACAGATTATATGCAAAAAAAAAAGAGTCCAGTACCAAGTTTAACCTGTCTTTGGAGAGGAACAATTGAGATTTTTTTAACTTCTTTTTTGTTTGAGAAGGAAATCTTTCAATCAAATATTCTTATGTTACAGATCAAGTTTATTGCTATCTCAAGGAAATGGGTAACAGCTGAATTTACTTACTGTAAGGAATAAACCAAGCTGAGAACCATAAATAGATGACTAAATTTAGGGGCCCTGAGGGAATAACTTTTTGTTAATAAAATCAAACAAGATTGTTCATAACCTTGTTTGTGGAAATATAAGACACAACTAATTTTATAATATAATTTGGAGAAATTTTATGGAAAAGTTTAAGGTGGCTTTCTCTGAAGCAATCCACTGAAAAATGAAACCAATGAAAATAATTGTGCAAACATGGGACTTATAACTAGCTTTTAAATTATGTTGGAATAAATAAGGAGTGCTATTTTAATCATCAATACACTCAGAAGGATAAGTGGTCCTCCTCATGCAGACCACACACACCAGAATTAAGTAATAAAATTGCCAGTGCATCATTAATACTACATGGGGGTCATTTGTCCTCTGACGTCCAGTCTGTTGTCCTGAGAGTAGGGAGGGTCACTTGGCTCTCTCAGTGTCCTGACCCTGACCATAAAACCATCCAGTTCCCTTTGCCCTGGTTCCTGGCTTAAACTTGCCCACTACAAACCTTGATTTGCTTTCTAAGCAATTGTTTATTGAATTATTCTAATCTCCTTCCATGATACATTTTAAAAAATAATTCTTAGGCAGAATTCATCATATTGTATTATAGTCACTTCCTTTTTAAAGTATTGTTATTGTAGAACATATCACATATATAAAAAATCTTACAGATTTATAGGTATAATGAATAATTTTTTAAAAACATGTACCCACCGTAAAGGCTAGATACCCCTTGAACACATCCCCCTCTCATCCCGACCAACCCCAGAAATAACCATCATCCTGCATTTTAAATTAATCATTCCGTTGTGTTCCTTTATAGTTTTATCACTTCTGTGTATATTCCTAATCATCTATTCTTCATACTTTATACTTTATGTATTCTACAGTGACTGCTTCTTTCCCTAATGATGTATTTCTGAGATTTCTCCATGTTGACTCAAGTAACTGAAGTTACCTCAGTTCCATTGCTGTGTTTCTTCTATGATACAAATATAAGTTATTTATTCAGGTTATCAGGGATTTGGTTTATTTC
The DNA here is from genome assembly GCF_028021215.1 of Eschrichtius robustus. Taxonomy (NCBI): domain Eukaryota; kingdom Metazoa; phylum Chordata; class Mammalia; order Artiodactyla; family Eschrichtiidae; genus Eschrichtius; species Eschrichtius robustus. The sequence continues at coordinate 25,098,433 of NC_090840.1, read as the reverse complement.
CAGGTTTTTGGTTAACAAACAATGCTATTGTGGACATTATTTCCACATCCCTGATATACATGTGCAAGAGTTCTCCTAAGGAATATATCTAGGAATTGAATTGCTGGGTCAGAATATTCAAATTTACTAGGCAATGCCAAACTTTTCTAAGATAATCCTATTAGTTTACACTCTCACCAGCAATGGGTAAGCATCTCTGTTTCATATCTGTGCAAACACCTGATATTATCTGGCCTTTTAATTTTGCCAACTTGGTATATAAGAAATGATCTTAATTTGCATTTCTATGACTAATGAGGTAAGGCATCTTCATATTTATACAGGACAGAATAGAGAGCCCAGGAAACACACCCACAGACATTCAGAAACCTGATTTATGACAGAATGGGTATTGCAAATCAGTGAAGCAAAGAAGGGCTGCAACAATTGATTCTTCTTGCGAGATAAACAAACAAATAAATAAAAGTGGGTTCCAACCTTACGTTATGAACAAAATCTCAGTTTCAAGTGGATTAAAAATGTAAATATAAGGAAAAACTATAAAAATTTTAAAGGTAATTTAGGAGAATATCTTTATCATTACAGTCTTAAAGAATTTCTTTAAGAAGACACCAGAAGCACAAGTATTATCAGAAAAATATTGGTAAATTCAACTACATTAAAATCAATTATCTCCTTGACTCATGAATCTGCATTAGCCACTACATCATAAATCTACTTTGATATGTGTGTGAGTTTGTTTCTGGCATCTCCCCTCAGTTCTATTTTTCTACTTGGCTCTCCATGCACCAATATCATACTGTCTTAATTACAATAGTTTTATCATGGTTTCTGATAAGGAAGGTCCCACGGTCCGTCTTTTTCTTTAGGAGTGGTTGTTCATGGCCCTTTTGTCTTCCATATTAAAATGTTAAAATCAGCTTGTCATATTTCCACCAAAAGAGCCCTGTTGAAACGTTTATTGGAATTGCTTTGAATCTGAAGATCAGTTTGGAGAAAGATGAAATCTGTATCATGTTGAGTTTCTATCCAAGAACATGATCTATTAATCCATTTATTTCAGTCTTATTTTATGCCTTTAACACTAGTTTACAGTTTTTAACTTAAAAGTCCTAGGTCTCTTAAATTTGTTGTTACTTTTATTAAAAAGTAATTTTTTTTCAATTATATTTTCTAGCTGACTGGGGTGTTGTAGAGAAATTCATGTAACTTTCTATGTTGATTTTGTTTTAAGCAATTTTTCTAAACTCTTATTCATTCTAATATAGAATCTTTTAGATTTTCTAGATTTCATTCATTTATATAATAAATATTAAACGCCTTCTCTGTTCCAGGCACCATTCAAGGGGAATTTAGTAATGAATAAAAAAGAAAAAAAAAAAAAAAAACAGCTTAAATGGAGTTTACATTCTCTTAAGGAGAGACAGACAATAAATAATAGACAATAAACGGCTGTTAGATGGCAAGAAATGCTTTGGAGAAAATAAAGAAAGGAAGGGAGAAGGGGAATGCTAGAAGGAAGAGGAAGGGAGAAGGTGGTTTAATTTTTAAATAGGGTGGTCAGAGAAGGTCACCCTGAGAAACAAACATTTTTGCAAGAATCTGAAGGAGTTACACAGAGAACCTTAGGCAGAGGGATCAGCAAGTGCACAGGCTCTGAAGTATGAGCGTGACTGGCTTCTTACAGGGACAACAAGAGGGCAGTAAGCCTGGGCAGAACACAAAGAATAAGGTCAGAAGTAGGACCCAGGACTAGAAAGTCAGGGCCTCGCAGACTATCATACTGGCACTTCATCCTTTCTAGGCTGGATATTTGTCAATTTTTTCTTATCATTCTGCTTTGACTGGGATAACCAGTAGAATGTTGAAGAAGGATAGTGATAAAAGACATCCTTGCTTTATTCTTAATCTAAAAGGGAATGGTTTCAATAAGTCACCATTAATTATGGTGTTGGCTGAGGTGTTTCTGGAGACCTTTTATCTGGCTAAAGAAAGTTTTATTCCCATTCCTGTTTTACTAAGAACTTTTTTTTTTTATGTTGACTGGGAATTGAATCTTATCAAACATGTTTTTTGCATATGATGATATGATCATCTATGAAAGCATAAATTAAATTAATTAATTTTCTAATATTAAACTAACTTTGTATTCTTTGGTGAATGAACATGTTGACTTTTGAACATGTTTATGTCATTTTTGTAAATAACCAGAACTTTTACTTATTTTCTTATCTTTCAAGTATTTTTTGACTTATTTATTAGTAGTAATTTCTTTCTGTTTTTTAAGTTTATTTAGTTCATTCTTTTATTGTTTTTAATTTCCTGAATTAGCTATGTCACTTGTTTGTTCATTTTCATTTATTCTTGTTTATCGACATAATTATTAGGACCGTGAATTTTTTCTAAAACACTTTAGAATTATCCCATAGCTTCAGATGTTTATAGTCTTAGTAATAATATTTTAGAGAAATTCTTTAATGTGGGTTTTGATTTCCTTTTTTATCTGAGATTTATATGAACTTCCAGACCATATTGTCTTAACATTTTGTTGTTGTTTTGTGATTAATTTCTTGTTTTATTATAATCTGATTGGAGAACGTTCTCTGTACTCTATCTTTGGAAATTAATTATGATTTTCTTTGTAGCAAAATTAATGGCCAATTTCTGAAATTGTTTTATAGTTAGGTTTTTCATATCTTTTTTTTTTTTTTTTTGGTGAATTGATTGGTCATGTGCTATAAGAGACTGTTACAGTTGTGTTTCCATCTATTTCTCCTTGTACGTCTGGTAGTTTTTAACTTATGCTTTATGGGATGCTATGTTAGTTGATGCATACTTATTCTTCATCATGGATCATAATGTTTATCACTGTAAAATTCCCTCTGTTGCCTCATTTAATTCACTTGACTCTAAGTTCAGATTTGACTGATATAAATATGACAATCCTTGCTTTCTTTTTGTTTGCATTTGCCTAGGTTGACTTTGTTCTTCCTTTTATTGTCAGCCTTTCTGAATGACTTTGTCTCTCTCTTCTTAAAGCAATGGATTTGCTTAATATATGTAACAGATATTTGAGAAGAAATAAACCACAAACAAGTATGTTTTAGCTATTCAAAGGGCAGCCTGAATTCTTGAGAAAATTTTCTAGTTTGAATTTCTTCCTTGTAAGGAATAAAGTAAAATGGCCCAGAGCCACCAAAAGCATATTTCCTGTGCCCCAGGGGGACAGAGAAGCAAAAGGTCATACGATTTTCCCACAAAGAAATATGGAGGAAACTCACTTCATGACTGTGTATTTCTTTCTTTTTGAGAAAAATTAATCATTCTATTTCTTTTCAATTACTTCAAAGTAGAAAATGAATCATTGGACCAATTTTTACTAGTAGGAATATACCAGCTCTCTGAGTTAAGCTTGGCTTCTATGGTCTCTCCTTGTTTAAAAATATTTTTGATGATGACAAACCAAATTCTTATAGGTCTGTTGAAATTGTTATTTAATTACTATTCTGTACCTGTTTCTGTCCTTCAGTCAGTATTTTTCTTTAAAAAAATCATCATTGCCATCATCATAATCATATTCTCTGAGGGTCCTTTATTCATTTAAAAATATGTATTGAGCTGTGAGCTATCAGATGTTGTATATAAATTAATGATCTCATTTAATCCTCACAAATTTGTGAAAGGTGTTATCAAACCAGCCTTATAAGTGAGGCTAGTGAGGCTTAGAGATCTGAAGAATGTTACAGACCATAGGTTCATGCAGTTCGTAAATGACAGAGCCATGATTTGAACACAGGTCTGTCCAACTCCAAATCCTTTCCTTTTTTAATACACTTGGTGTCCTCCCTATAAACACAGAGAGAAATTATATAGAAATATTGGTAGAAAGTAGCAACACTCCAGGCTGCAATCTGAGTTTTATAATCTTCTGTGATGATATTTGAGCTATTCCTTTCTTAAAAATAAAAAAGGCCTATATGAGCAAAACAGTACTTGGAGAGACCATGAGCATCCATTTTTCTAACTACTCTAATTTCTCTCTTTGAATCTAAAAGGACCAATGGATATCTGTAACACTTGGCCCAAATTACCTTTTCCCCTAGCAGAAGAGCTTTTCCGTAATCATGTTTTAATGGTGTAATTTTTGCCTTTCTCAAAAGTCTTACAGCAATAGCCATATAACACATATTTCTGCATCTGTGGAAAGACACCAAACAATCAATCACATTAAAGTGGATGTGTATGGGCCATAGAAGAGTGGGACTAAGACTCAGGAATAAGCCTGAGCAAGAAGATAGTAAAAAATATAAACTAAAACAGAGCATGCAAATACTGATGGAAAACAAACAAAAACAGTGAGCACATTGCCCCATTGCCGAATACTCAGAATACTCAGCACCCAAAGCTGACTCAAGACTTATGAAACACACAAGCACACACATACACACACAGAGACGTACAGTCTCCCTTGAGGATTATTTTGGTAATGTAACATTTGCCATCTTCCCTATTTGCCTTAACAACCAAAAACCTCAAAGTCAAATTTGAATTCAAGTCATGGCAATCATTTTAACTCTCCCAGTAAGCATATTTTATATATACTCTTTGTCTTGAAACACATTTTCTATTTAAGTTTTTAATAGTTATTTCTATGTCTTTAGGTACAAGGAATGACAACTCTTTATGAAAATGAGTTATAAATACATAAGTTAATTCCATATTTCTACTACAACAAATTTATCAGGTGATATGTTTCCCCCTTTAACAGATAAGAGATCAAAATTTCTGATGCTAGGAAATTCAATATACTGTCTTAGTTCATTCAGGCTGCTATACCAAAATACTATTAAACTGGTGGCTTAAAAACAATGAACATTTACTTCTCACAGTCCTGGAGGTTGGGAAGTCCAAGCTCATGACACATGCAGATTTGGTGTCCAGTGAGAACACCCTTCCACGTAGACCAATATCTTCTCACTGTGTTCTCCCATGGCAGAAGGAGCAAGAGGGCTTTCTTGGGTCTCTTTTATGAGGACACTAATCCCATCCACGAGGGCTCTGTCCTCATGACTTAATTAACTTCCAAATGTAATTAATCACCTAATACCATCACCGTGGAGGGTTAGGGTTTCAACATATGGATTTGTGGGGGATGGGGGAACACAAATATTCAGACCATAGAACTTTCCTTTCAGCAAAGATCTTGCTCAGTTCAATCAAGAATGACAGGCACCGAAGGGGGTCATCAGGTTGTCAGAGGAAGCCGCTCTCAGTTTTCTTGCTTCGACACATAGGACAGAGAGAGGTAAAAATTATGTCAAAGTATCTTGTGGATTTCACAATCTCTATCACATAAGTACCACCCTTAATAGTATTTTACACATTGCATTAACTCTGACCCATCAGATCTTACAAAATAAGTAAATGAATTTACGTTACCAAATAATTAAAGTGTGCCGTAGACTCTTTGATGTTTTTGCTGCCTAAGAAAGCATGTTTCACTATACTCTGCTCAAAATATAAAATGTGTATTGATGGCTCTCTTCCAACAGGACTAGAGCATGCCATTGGCTACCTTTGGTAGAGCTTTTCTATGTCTCATTTCAAATGATATTTACCAAATGATATTTCAGACATGTAATATTGGTCATGGTTCACAGCTGGAGGCCATTGATCGATGTATCATGTAATCAGTGTGGGCTAGCATAACAAAATAGCCTAGACTGGGTGGCTTAAAACAACAGAAATTATTTCCTCACAGTTGGGGAGGTTGAAAGTCTGAGATCAGGGTGCCAGCATGGTTGGGTTCTGGTGAGAGCTCTCCTCCTGGCTTGTAGATGGCTACCTTCTCATTGCATCCTCACATGGCAGAGACAGAGTGAGAGAAAAAGAGAGAGAAAGAAGGAGGCTCTGGTGTCTCTTCTTATAGGGTTGTCAATCATATCGTGAAGGTCCCACCCTCTTAACCTTATCTAAACTTAATTACCTCCCAAAGGCCCCATCTCCAAATATCATCACACTGGGAGTTAGAATTTCAACATATGAATGGGGGGGGCACAATTAGGTCCATAGCAATTGATTAATAGGAATTATTAGCATTCTTTCCCTTCCTCTGCCTGGTGCAATTCCTCAGTTCTGGGTAGTAATCCTCCCTTTTAAGGTCATCCATATTTGGCATCCATATTTGCTTTGTACTTTGTTATGAAATATAAATATCTTGCTTCCCTATAATTGTTATCTTTCTATTATCCATTATCTTTTTCCTGTAAATAGCAGCCTGATTTTCCCTTGGAAAACCCATTTATCCATTTACAGAGAATGTGGTATGGGTTGGCCTGACCTGACTTTGGCTCCAGAGTTAAATACTTAACCTAGGTATAAACCAGTCAGCATATTCCATCCCACGTCTCATACTGATTAAATTAGAGTTAGGCAGGAACTAAATTCAGGGCAATTAAATCATGCCAATTTTTATCAGAAAACCTACAGAAGAATAGTTCTTTTGGGTTGGTGTTGCTGAGAGAATATGGTCCACAGATGGACTGCTGGCAACTATCTTGTCCCCTTGATGGAAGCCAGTGAGTGAGAATGGAGCTAGGATAAAGGATTGAAGAGCTGAACAGGAGACATACATTCTCAATGATATCATTTAAACCCCTGGATACAGCAGTGTCCCGAAGTTTACTATTGGACTTCTCACTTAGAAAAGCCAATTATTTTAGCGTGAGTTCACCCAGCAGCAGTCCCGGAGATAAGGATGATAGTGCAAGTAGTTTGTGTAGGGATTGAGCCCAGAAAATACTGGCAGGAGAGTAGTTTAGTGAGGCAGGGAAGAGAAAAAAGCCAATTAAGGGTACATTATCAAACAAGCTGTCATGCTGGGCAACAGGAAGCAACTCCTGCTGGGGAACTCCAATATAGAACACATGCTTCAGTTATCCTGCCTGAGAGGCAAGGGAGCTGGGGTGTATATCCACCAACTCCTGTCGCTGGTTGATGAATGCTCCTAATTATTAATTCTAGAGCACTTCCAGCCTCCCCCACTAAAGGCCAAAAGAGCCTGCAGGTAAAGAGTCACAGGTGCTGGAAATCAGCAGTCGGGCCAGTGAGAACGGAAGTGTTAGGTGCAGAGGGGATGTCCACCAGAGCTGAACAATCAATTTCTTACATTCCTTAAGTCCACTTAAATTGGGTTTCTGCCACTAAAACGGAAGAGCTCTTATTAAAACCATACGACAGCTAGATATAAGATCCCCAAGGTCAAGGATTCTGTCTCTGGTTCTTTCCTTAATTCTTTACCTATAAAGTACACAGTAAAACTTCCATGGTTGATTTTTAAGAGCACATTTTATCTGTTAATTCCAGCAATTTTTTAAAAGAAGCAAGAAGATTACACATAAGCAGAGCTATAGTTTGCCAGAAATATAAACAATTTTCCTCCTGGGACCTCGAAATTTATGGGAAAGAGCAAAATGTTTATTCAGAAAGCTGATAACAAGAATTTGTTCATAAAAGCATCTGTACAGATTTGTCTTGGGGTCAATATGAAATCTGTTCAACCCACTACTACATCTGCAACTAAAACCACATTGATTTCAATAAAATAGAATAGCAGTTTATCTGCAGAAAGGATAATGAAATTCATTGTTTAAAAGTCAAGAAAAAAATCAGAGAGTATCTTTTTTTCAATTTCTTTATTGTGCTAAAATACGCTCAACACAAAATTTGCCATCTTAACCGTTTTTAAGCATAAACTTCAGTGGCATTAAATACATCCAAACTGTTGTCCAGCCATCACCACCAGAACACTTACCAGCTCGCAAAACTGAAACTCTATACCCATTAAATAAGAACTCCCCATTCCTCCCTCTTTCCAGTCCCTGGAAACTGTAATTCTACTTTCTATCCCTGATTCTGACTACCGGAAGTACCTCATATAAAAGAATTATACAATGTTTGTATTTTTCTGATTAGCTTATTTCACTTAGCATAATGTCCTCAAGATTCATCCATATTTGTAGCATATATCAAAATTTCCTTCATTTTTAAGGCTGAATAATGTTCCATTGTATATACAGTAAGTCCCCTACATACGAACATTCAAGTTTTGAACCTTCAAAGATGCAAAAATGTGTTTGAATGTCCAATCATGTAAGTTAGTTCACGTGTCTGGCATACATTGTCATGGGCATGCATCTTCTACAGGTGGTTGTGCTTTTGTGTACTTTACTTACAGTACTGTATGGAGTACAGTAGTACAGTATCTTTATTTCAAGCCCAGGATGTGAATGAGTGAAATTACAGCTAGCCCTCTATCTCGTATTGTTGACGTTCCTCTCCCTCCTCCAGTCAGTAACTCTTCTCGCCTGTTCACTTGATGTCAGTCCCTGTTTGCGAGCCCTTGTACTGTACTACTGTACTTTTCAAGGTACTGTACTGTAAGATTAAAAATGCTTTCTTTATTTTTTGTGTTTGTTTTTTATGTATTATTTGTGTGAAAAGTATTATAAATCTATTACAGTACAGTATTATATAGCTGACTGTGTTAGTTGGGTACCTAGGCTAACTTTGTTGGACTTATGAACAAATTGGACTTGTGAACACACTCTCAGAATGGAACTTGTTTGTAAGGGGACTTACTGTACCTCTCTTTTGGTTACTATTTGCATAGAATATATTTTTTACGTTCTTTCACTTTTAACCAATTTGTGTCCTTAAATCTAAAGTGAGTCTCTTGTAAACAGCGTATAGTTGAATCACCATTCCAAAAAAAATCCATTCTGCCAATCTCTGATTTTTAATTGGAGAGTTTAATTCACTTACATTTAAAGATATGAAGGGACTTTATTTTGCTGTTTTTTTCTATTTGCTTTATAGATGTTTCCCCTCATATCCTGCATCACTGTCTTCTTTAGTGTTGATTTTTTTATAGTGAAACATTTTAATTCCCTTCACATTTCATTCTGTGTACATTCTGTAGTTTTCTTTGTGGTTACCATGGGGATTACATTTAACATCCTAAAGTTATAACACTCTAATTTGAATTTATACTACCATAACTTCAATACCATACAAAAACTCTGCTCCTTTTAGCTCCATCCCCAGCCCTACAGTTGTTGATGTCACAAAATTACATCTTTATATAGTGTGTCCAAAAACATAAACTAATTGCTTTTTAATGCATGAGTCTGTTAAATTATGTAAGAAGCAAAATGTGGAGTTACAAACCAAAGTTACAATGATACCAGATTCCATAACTGCCCATGTGTTTACTTTTACTTCAATCTTTATTTCTTTATACAAGTTCAAGTTACAGTCCAGCATCCTTTCATTTCACACTGTAGGACTCCCTTGAGAATTTCTTGCAGTTCAGATCTAGTGGTAACCAACTCCTTGGCTTTTGCTTATCTAGGAAGGTCTTGACTGCTCTCTCATTTTCGAAGCACAGTTTTGCCAGATATATGATTCTTGTTGGCTTTTTTTTTCCCTTTTAGCACTATAAATATATCAGTCCATTGTCTTTTGGCTTCCAAAGTTTCTGATGAGAAATCTGCTGATTATCTTATCAACGATCTCTTGTATGTGAAGAGTCACTTCTCTCTCGCTGCTTTTAAGTTTCTCTATTTGTCTTTGGTTTTGACAGTTTGGTTATAATGTGTTTTGCTGTGGGTCTCTTTGAGTTCATCTTACTTGGAGTTTGTTGAGACTCTCAGATGTTCATATTAATGTATTGTATCAAATTTAAGAAATTTTAGCCATTATTTCTTCAAATATTCTCTCTGCCTCTTTCACTCTCTTTTCTTTCTGGGACTCCCAAATGCATATGTTGGTCTACCTGATGGTGTTCTATAGGCTCTGTTCACTTTTCTTTGATCATTTTCTTTCAATTCTTCAGACTTGATAATTTCTGTTGTCCTGTCTTCAAGTTTGCTGACTCTTTAATAGCCTGCTCAAATTTGTCTATGAATTCTTTTCATTTCAGTTATTGTACTTTTCAGCTACAGAATTTCTTTTGGGATTCTTCTTAGGTTTTTCGTCTCTTTATTGATATTTCCCTTTTGTTATACATCATTTTTCTTTATGTCCTCCATGTCTTCCTTTAGTTCTTTTAGCATCCTTCAGACAGTTCTTTATCTAGTAAATCTGCCATCAGGTCTTTCTCAAGGACAGTTTCTGTTGCTTTATTTTTTCCTTTGAATGAGACATACTTTCTTGTTTCTTTGTATGCTTTGTGATTTTTTGTTGAAAATGAAACATTTGAATCTAATAATCTGGTAATTCTGGAGATCAAATTTTCTCCCTTCCCTCAAGGTCTGTTGTTTGTTGTTGTTGTTTTATTTTGGTTGCTGTAGTGTGTCTCTGTGCCAAGGATTAGCCTGAGGTGTAAACTTAAGGTCTTTCCATGTCTTTTCTGAGCCTATGCCTTTCCCAGGGCATGGGCGGTGACTTTCTAATTTCCTCTGTATATGCAGCTGCTTTTGAATGTCTTTAACATCTGGATCCTAATGGGGGAAAAGAGAAAAATGAAAGTGGGGAGGGAAGGTGTTGACCCCTTAAATCCCCTAGAAGTCAATTCAGCCTGAGGGGAAGGGTCTTGAAACAATGGGAGGAGATGCAACAACACTGTTGCCTGCTTCTGTGACTCTACCTCTAAGATCAGAAGCAGCAATCAGTGATCAGATCACTGATCTTCCGTATTTGAAGGAGAGGATCTTATTTCCCACTCTGGCTCCCCAAAACTACACTCAAGCTGCTTCAGGAACACATGTACAGCTGCCTGACACACCTGGGAGTTGGGGGATGGGTGACTGCTGCCAAGCTAAGCCTTCAGTAGACTGAAGAGTTCCCCAATAGTTACATCTGACATATTCTGCCAGTGCTATTGTTGTCTGGTTGGGGACATGGATTCCTGATGCTTCTTACTTCATCATCTTCCCAGAATCCTCCCCCAGAAGGTATCTTTTAATTCAAAGTAATAGATGAGTATAATTAGAGCTAATACTGGACATCACAAGTAAAATGTAAACATACAATTATATTATTTTAAGCATTCATTCCCAAGCATGTACAAACTCTCAGTCAGCAGTTTTCTCCAATGAGTCAGAAGTGGTTATGGGTCTATCCAACTTAGACACAACTGACTGGTTTTATCTAGGTTTTTGTTTTGTTTTTTAACAGTTGGAGATCAGCAGTTAACTGAGTTATATAATTTTAATTTTCAACATTAGGGTAATGCAATAGGAGCTACAGTAGTGGAGATTTTAATAAAATAAACAGTGTAGTTGTGGTCTCTTCAGTACTGTGGGGTTCATCAAGTAAAACTGGCATGTGCACGTTTCCCCATATTCAGCAGGGGACTCTAAGCTGTGGGAAGGTATGCATTGTTTAATGTCATAAAGGACTGCTTTCTCCAGAAAAACAGTTGAAAGCCCTACAGTTGGAACTCCCTTCTCTGAGAGAAATGAGATTAATGGCAGAAGACTAATAGATGAATATGTGTAATCAGAGACCAGCTCAGGTGCTGATCTTAGCCATATATCCTAGGGTCAAGCACAGAGATATTGTCTTCTTTTCCAAATGCTCACAGAATGTGTTCTCACATCTGATAACTCAGCTTTTTATACAATTGGCTCTCATTAGGAAGACAGCCTTCAGCAGTCCATTAATTTATTTATGGCTTCTAATTATTATAAATTAAGAACACTGAGGTTTGATATATAAATACAAGGGGTTCCCAATTTATTATCCTTCTGGATTCCCAGCACTTAAAAAAAAATAATCAGTTGTTAAAACTGCTTTTCCTATGGGTGTAATGTGATACATGCAGGTTAGATTACAGACAGCCCTAAAAGGCTTATCAACCATTATGTTACTATCCCAGCTGTAGAATTCAACCCAGTCACCTAACACTATTTCCTTGAGAAAATATGACAAGAAGGCCAAACTTCAGATACTACAGAACCAACTCCCAATGCACAAGGGGCCCAAAGATCCATTTTCTATGACTTGGTGCAGGAGTCTGAGGTGGTTGGGAGCTTTGGGGAAAGTGAGAATTAGGGTCAAATCCTTGAGTGGGGCATAGAGTTAAATAGGAGCTGGTACTTGGATAGAGAATAAGAGCTAAAGAGACTTAGGGCCCGAGTCATACGACAATCTCAGGTAATTTTTAAATTCTGAGGCCTATTCCCTAATTTCCTCCTTTCTTTTATTCTACAACCTTTACTTACTGGGACTTGGCAGAAAGCTTTGCTGTTACCCAAAACACAGGCACTTTAAGACAAGAAGGAAGAAAGGAAGTACTTCAGGCAAGAGCTAAGTGGAAATTTTTGTGCCACTCACAGTTAAAAAAAACAGACGAAAGTTGGTATAACACTTTAGAAACTGGCAGTATCTATCAAAGCTGAACATGCACCTTATTATGACTTAGTAATTCCATTTCTAGGTATATACCCAACAGAAACACATACATGTAGTCACCCAAAGAATGTACTAGAATGTTCATGAAAGCTCTATTAAAAATACAGATTATAAAGTGCCCAAAGGAAACATCTGGTTCTGGAGGAGCAGAGTGGGAGTGAGGGGTGCTAATAAAGGTTAAGGGAGGTTAATAAGAAAAAAAAAAACCTGCCTAAGTGTCCCTTATATCCCTAAATGGATATAAAAATTGAGATATATTCATATGAGAGAGTACTCTACAGCAACAAGAACAAACATGCAACAAAATGGATGTAGCTCACAAAAATAATGTTGAGTGAAAGAAGGCAAGCACAAAAGATGATACACTGTATCATACCATTTACATTAAATGTCAAAGCAACTAAAACTAATGGATATTATTAGAATCTGGGATAGCGGTCCTGTTGGGAATTGTAATGCTGGAAAGGGACATACTGATAATGTCTCTTGGTGTGGTTACATGAGTAGCTCAGTGTGGAAATATTCCTCTCACTGTATCCTTATTAAATGTGCACTTTTCTGTATATACTTCAATAAAAAGTGTGTGTGTGTATGTCTTGGTTTGTATTGTTTTTACAGCACACAAACCACAATTACTGTCAGTCTAACAACTCACCTCCAGGAAAATGAACCTCTTCTTGCCTCTGAGTGACTAACACTGCCTCTTGATGTGACTTTTCTGCATCAGCTCTGACAACAGTTAAGAATGTTGGTATAGGGCTTCCCTGGTGGCGCAGTGGTTGAGAGCCTGCCTGCCAATGCAGGGGACACGGGTTCGAGCCCTGGTCTGGGAAGATCCCACATGCCGCGGAGCGACTAGGCCCGTGAGCCACAACTGCTGAGCCTGCGTGTCTGGAGCCTGTGCTCCGCAACAAGAGAGGCCGCGATGGTGAGAGGCCCGCGCACCGCGATGAAGAGTGGCCCCCGCTTGCCACAACTGGGGAAAGCCCTCGCACAGAAACGAGGACCCAGCACAGCCATAAATAAAATAAAATTAATTTAAAAAGAATAAATGTCGTTAGGAGGAAAAAGCTAATCAATAGTGGCTAACATTTAAAAAAAAAAAAAAAAAAAAGAATGTTGGTATACAAGAAGGAATAGAAAACTGATACTGTTTTAAATAATCTGTAATTTCAATTTTTTTCCTGAAATACATTATATTGTATATTTGAGATAATTCTAGTACAAAGTATAATAAAACCAGATGTATAATAAACAGTTTAAATCATTGGTAAGTGTACAAGTAGAAAAGAAACATTTACTGGACAAAGTAATGTTACCCTAATGACTACTTGCTTGTGCGTTGCTGATAATTTGCTTCATTACCTTTCTGTTGCTGATAATTTGCTTCATTACCTTGCTGTTTGATACATAGTGTGAATTTCTCTGTCACTGTAAAGACTGTAATGACAAATTTTCATCTTACTGCACAATCAAAATGGTATTGATAGGAATGAACTCCAGAGGCTGGGCCTGAGCAGAGAGGCGGTCATTCAGGCTTACTACTCAGTTGTATGACCTGAACCTCTCAACTTTTACCCTACCTGTTAAATATATGCTGTGTCATTAAATGCTTTCAAATCTAAAAAAAAAAAAAAGTCTCCCTAGTTTTCAGTCTGATCATTCAGGCAAATATTCAGAGTCATTTGCCTTGACACTTGCCTCCTGAACAATTCCCACAGCTCCCCTTTCCTCCTCAACTGTGGTGCCATATGTGGATGGATATCTTGCCCCAGGGGTGGTAGGGACACCTGTCAGCTCAAGTACAGATTAACCCACTAAGGCACATGCATCCTCCATCCCCCGTCTTCTGCTCTGAATCTGCACATTTAGTGCTGACACCTGCCTCCACAGCCTCTCGGGAGCTGCTTGCATCCAGCTGCGTGTGGGGCTGGTGTGCACCCACAGAGACTGGCTGCTATCCCAGGCCCCTGCAGATGAGATCAGTGCCTCGTAAACTCACCCTGTCCTTGCAGCGAACACGATAAAGCAAAACAAATTACAAATTCTGTAACCAATCACATGGTGTCCACAGCTCAGCATTCAGCATTTATAAATGTGCTGATCTGTTATCGGATACTAATCTGGTTCTTTTCTGTGTAAAGAGAAATATCACAATAAATTCAATGAGCTCTCATGAGAACTGCCCAAATCAAAAAGCTTTTTGTTTCTATTTAGACTGCACAATACCCTGTTTGATAAACTAGCTGTGTTAAGCAGTGGCTGAACAACTGAATTTAGACTCGTGGAAGCCTGGATTGGGCTTATAATGAATATGAAATAGGATATCACTTAATTCCTAGAGAGTTCTGACTCCCCCCCACTCAAGAGGTAATGTTTTCCAGGGGAAAAAAACAAAGAAACTTGGGTCATCTATCCCACTTTTTCTTCCTATCATGTATGTAAAGAACCAGGAATGCACCCCAGCTAGAAGAGACGGTGCTGAGGATTTTGAAATAATTAAAACTGAGTAAACTGAGTCACTTTAGGCGAATGAAAGTTGGTCTATAAATGTCTCCACTGAACTCCGTCCAGTTCCAGAAGTTCCCTTCCTCTAGCACTTGTGTAGGTGTCAGATCTTGCCAGAAAACTGGTTTACAAAATGGATAAGGGAAAGGGGTGGACAACCCAGAATTAGAATATAGGAGATCACTTATGTTTCACTTAAATTTAGACTTCATTTTGTTTTTATTATCTTTCTTTAAAAGTTTAATCGCACTTGGAATTTTACTTCAACAAACACAGTTAACTATAAATATGTGTATAATAAACCACATATACTCACATAGACATAAAGAGAGAGAAAGACTCTAAAATTGGGAGCTTTATTTGGATGTCAGTTACTACTCACACAGGGAGTTGCCAATAGTGAACCAGCTAAAGATAACCAGATCCCTGCCCAAACCTGTCAGCTCCAATGTTTCTCATTCCATCATTATGTTCCGTTACATACTGAGGACTTCTTAGTCTGCCCTCATTATAATTTAAATAACCTTAGCTCCACATTAAGCCAGCAAGTTGAATGCTTTAGTTTTCTACAGAAAATAGAACAGAAAATGTGCTCCTTTGGCTACTGGGCAGAGGGTAGCAGGAGAGGACCCCAGAAGAAGGGGAAGGGGGGGCTGATGACACATTTTGTTTCCTATGCAATTTTTTCCCCTGAGGATTAGCTGATAGGACTTATCTGGTTCTCAACCTCTTCACCCCTCACAGAAGTGCTTTTATTTGATGGATCCTGGTAGGTTCAACCTGACCTTTGTCTTGAACAGTTCTGATCTTGGAGAAGCAAGATTTCAGCGCCTCTAGTCCAATTCTGCAAAGTCCTGCATGATCTGCCCCCATTTTGGCCCTCCCCTTACCTCTCTGATCTCATCTCCTACTATTGATAGTTTGCCACTTGATCGCTGCCTCAAACCACACAAGCCTCCCTGCTTTCTAGAAAATTTTGGATCCTTTCTAGTCTCAGAGCCTCAGAGACTTTGCATTTGCTGTTCGCTCTGCTTCCTTCCCCTGGGCTACTCCTCCCCAAGATATTTATGTGAATTGCTCCATCTATCTTTTTTTCTTTGTCTTTATCCAGTTGTAACCTTAGTGATATCTTCCCAGACCACCTTATTTAAAATCACAACCCCTTCCAATGGTTCCTACCCCCCTTCTTGCTTTATTTTTCTTTAAAACATTTAACATCATGTAGCCTGATATGTATTTTACTTTCTTTTTTTATTTCTTGTCTCCTCTTACTATCTGCTATATGAGAACAGGAACCTTTGTCTCTTTTGGCTTTATTCCTGGTCTCTAGTAGTGTGCCTGTTACAGAAAAAGCACTCAATAATCAATTGCTGAATGAATGCATGATTTAGTTATACAGGCCTGATGAATTGGCTTCTGCCTTATTGCTTAGGCCTAGATCTTGCTTTGGCAACTTCCCTTCACTATCAGCACCTGTTTCCTTAAGATTTGGGTCCTGACCCTGAACTCCTACCTAGGTTTGTCTTTCACTGTCTCCTAACCGAATTTTCCCTAATTCCAACGTCCTGAGTTTCTGAGCATTTCTATTCCTGAATTTCCCCATCATTGTAGTGTCCCTGTCCATAGGATCATTGATTACCTGGTTTTCATTTAGTCAAAAAATCATTTTTCAGTGTCATATATGGACTGAGAATTATGCATATCCCAGGGACAAAAAGATGATGAGGACAAAATCCTCGGATATCTGGGTGCTCTTACTGCCTTAATACCCTCTTTTGTCTTCCAGCTTAGATCTTTAGTTCTTCCTGAACAGTTCTGTTGATCTTTAAAGATGAGGTCTAGTTTCAGGTCCAAAGTCTTTGGGTGTGTCCCATCCCACTGTTAACTAACAAACCATACCTCCTAGAGTTTGAAATTGGAGGCCAGCCCTGTATAATGAATACTGCAAAAAAAACATAAGAACACCTGAGTACCCTGCTTTGTTGATTTTCTACTTACTGATTTTTTCCTTCAGTTATTTTCATAAATACTGACCACTTTAAAAAAAAACAAATTAAATATATTTTACTTAGCAAACCACTCTTTCCTTCCTCTTCTCCTTCAGGACATTCTTCACTTAGCAACTTAGGCAATGCCAAGCTTGTTCAAACAGCCAAGGGTTTAGCTCTTATAAATCTGAAACTCCCCCTTTGGCTTAGAAGTGGACAAACTTGTACTTTCTTAGGCTCCCCAGTTTTGTTTGTACAAGTTACTGCCTGATGGTTTTGATATTCATCAGGTATTTTAACTACTGAAAGTCATTACTTTCTACAAAGAGCTTCACTTAGAGAAGCCTCATGAGATATACTCTACTTCATGAGAAACCAGTGGTTGCTCTGAAACACAAAGCCTAATCCAATGTGAAGGTCATGTAACAGCCCATCAGATAAGTGTCCAAACCCATTCTTTATCTGGTATCTGGTTATTGTTAATGCTACTAGTGTCTTGAGTTCACAAGCCCTCTACAACCCAGCACATTAATTGAATACAAATGTCATCAACTTCTCTTCGCTCTTTTCCTAGGAAGGAGGTTGAGAGGGGAAAATATCCTGTGCTTCGACATCACCTGCAAGCTATATGAGTGCACTTATTGGTCCAATGGTTAATTTCTCAATCACAGTTTTCATTCATGCTCCAGTATCACCTTCCAAGCTCAGTTCACAGACCCAGAAGAAATGTGTCCAGGATTTTTTAATCTCTCAGCCCACAATCTGCCCATTACACATGAGCAAATTTTTTTTTTTTACAACCACATTATAACCAGGAATTAGGTTTCTTCTATTGCAGATCCAAGTTGAATGGACTGTATTATAAATAATTACTTTCCTTAGTCTGAGAAATGGAGTGGCCATAGTGAAGGCTAAGGAAAGGTAAACAAAGCAGAGGTGCCAACCCTCGGGGCAGAGTCCGGGCTGCTGACTTCTCAGTTCAGGCTAGATTGAGTTTGCATCCCCATGTATCCTAAGGTTTCAACACCCCCGCCCCAAATCCTCAAAACAGCAAGGTTATTTTATCATTGAATCTTAATACATATTCCCTAGAAAAGCTTTATTTTTTCTGGACCTCAGAGAACACTCAATTTCTATCATCTGAAAACAGTGAGAGAATGAATTTAATCATTTTAAGGTCCAAGCAGTAGACCCTACTTCCTTCTTTCATTCTTCTGGATTGTTCCATGAATAAAGTTTTCTCTCTGGAATCTTCCATCCTTTCCTCTCTGATGATTATTTTTCCTAGACAGCTTACACTATCATCTTAATAAAACCTTCTCTTATATTGCTACCTCATCAAGCTCTCAATGGATCCTCCTTTCCTTTCATTGCTAAAATCTTCATAAAATAGTCAAGATGCTCAATGCCTTCATCCCTCACTTTATAGTTGCTTCTTTACTCCCTGTAATTTGAATCCTACAGTCACCAATTAACTATAGTTTCCAAAGCCACCAATGAAGTTTCAAATACCAAAAGCACTCTACTAAGTTATTAGTCTTCTTCAACATTCCTCCTCCCTTGTGAAATTTCCCCCTATTGGTTTCTACTTCTCTATGGTGTGTATTTCCTGATAATTTCTTCTTTAGCCCTTCATTCATTCTCCTTTCTATATTCCCCCTTAAATAGAAACATTTCCCAAGACTCACTCTTTAGTCTTCTTGTCCTTTATCTGGCATGCTCTACCTTGGCGATTTCATCAAATGTTTCAACCATCATCTCTAAAGCAAATCACTCTTAACTTTGTCCCTTGCACTGACATTTCTTCTGAGATCTGAACTCCCATTCCAATTACTCATGGTTCATCATTGTGAAATTATCAAAGCTGGAACCATTAATAAACATCTTCTAAACAGAACTCATCATTTTCCCAGAAGCTGTTTCTACTCTCCCATTTACTGTCTTGGTAAATGTCACCTGAGTATGCGTATCACTTCTTAGAGAAAATTTGAGTAAAGGAGTTACCGCCCTCCTATGCTTCAATTAGTAGTTAAATCCTGTTAGCTCTGCCTCCACACTGTTGCCCACATTTATCCACTCCATCCTTTCCCATCGACTGTCTTCTCATCCAGGCCCTCCTCTGCTCCCTCAGGCACATTTGCCATGTCTGCCAAACATGTCCCCCTTTTAAACCTCATTGACCTCATACCTTCACATAGAGCCTACACTCTGGCTACCCTTTTCACGTATGCTTCCCAAATGCACTATCAAGCCTCTGTGCCATTTGTAATCTTATTCTCTTTGTCTAGAATATTCTCCTCACTCTCCCATTTTATCTGGGGAACTCCCACTTATGGGTACAGGTCCAGCTTAAATTTCAAATCCTCTTCACAATAATCCCTGATCAAAGGCCATGGCTCCTCATCTGTGTTCCCATAGCTCTTTATAGATTGTGAACTCCTTCAGTACTGAGGCTTCTTCTTACTCAGGACCTAACTCAGTTCTTGATACATTGCTGGTGCTCCATGAGATCACTTACTTTGCAAATATTTATTGATTCCTTGCCATATAGTGAGCATTATTTTTAAGTGTTGACAATACAATGATGGAAAAAGTAGACGCAATATCCACCTTCACAGGGCTTACAGCTGAGGGAGAATTATAATAGATAACCACTCTAACGGAACACCAGGGATTTCTTTAGCTTCACTGCATTTCTTGTGCCTTGTATGATCTTTATTAACCCCAGAGAGTAACTTCTCATATATGAAGTTGCTAGTTTCCCTAAACTGCTAATTAATGCATAATTATCCAGTAATAAGTTTAGTTATCAAGAGGAAAATTAGCACAGTGGTCTGATGCCTAAAGCTTACCTTTTTATATATATATATACAAAAGAGGAGGACTGAAGAAAGGATAGAGAAATACAGTAAATGTGTAAATATCAAGGTGCATGTGCATATGTAAGTCTGTTTTTCTGAGGCAGTTGGAAGGATATAAGTGAAGGGAGAAAGAGGACCATATTAAGAGAGGCTGGAGAGGCACCGTGCTGAAAAAGACAGGGTGCTGAGTAGTAGCTTAAGCCACAATCTGCTGTTACATTTTTGTGTGATTACCCTGTTGGTTCCAGAAATCACATGTTTTGTGACCACTATTCTACAACATTACTGAGTTTTCTAGCAGTTGGCTGGATTCTTCCAGGAACTGTTAGGTCTGCAATTGCTTTGTTAGGCAAGCTGAACACAAGGCGGTCACTCAGTTCTATCAAAAATGAGGACAGCATTTCATGCAATGAATTTAGAAAAAGGGAAGAGTGAGGCAATTCTTAGTGCTACTTTGGATTCATTGTAATTGGCTGTAAAAATGTCCATAGGATTTTCCCTTAGGAACAAGATACATTATAAACTGCTTGGCACTGCTAATCTTTATAACATATGTTTTTTAATTTCAAGGAGGAATTTACGCTTACCATTTATCTCACCTAAAAACATGCAATGTTATTACTAAAACCATACTGGTACAAAGGTTGAGATAAATCATGTGGGCCGATGGTAATTTATAAATGCTAAACTGTAATCGGGCTTAGAGTTGTACCCAACAGCCTGCTGACATTCCCATGCACGACAGGAAAGCTCAAGCAACACTTTCTCAGAGAAGCTTTCTCCTGCACAAATTGGAAGGTTCTCAGAACACAGCCAGCTTGCCTGCTCCTGATGACTGTTAAGGAGGACTCTGAATGGAGGACCAGCCTCCATTTTCTTTTCTTTTTTTTTTTTTTTTAAGTTTCTATGTCATGTAAAATTTCCAGGGATTGGCTGAAGGAAGAATGCAGCTGAGGGTCAAAGTTCCGAAGTTACTTCCTCTTTTTCTTGGGAGGCACAGAGCTGTGTCTGGAACCTCGGTTAGAGCCTCGGCCTGACCTGCGCACAGATGCCTTCCTCTTCCAGCTCATACTGCGACTCTGTTCCTTTTCCTCCTCATAGCGGCTTTCACGGTCAGCTTTTCGGGCTTCTTCCTCCAGTTCATCCCAATCCTGTCCACTCTCTTCTTCACTGCCCAATGATTCCTTGGAATAATCTGATTCTTCAGCTTCTGATGAATAATCTTCCTCACTGTCCCCCTCCTCTTCTTCATAGTCATCTTCTGAAGGATTAAAAGTCTCATCTTCGATTTAAGACTCAGAATCCCCTTCCTCAGTATCACTCCCCTCACCCTTAGGTTCCGGGAAAGACCAGCCACCTTGTTCGAAGAAGCCCTCAGGGTCATCAACAATGGTCTTCATAATTGTAGTCCAGTTGAGAGACTGTACTCCTTCTGTGTACTTTAGGTCACAAGAATTCAACCATTCCTTGATGGGGTCAAGAGAGGCAACATGAATGGCGTTGATCGTTGTCACTTTCTTGCTGTAGTCCTTGTAGACGATTACTGTGTCAAAGTTCTTCTGGTGAAACTGGACTCGCTCCAAGTGAATCAGCTCCACTTCATCCAGCGTCACCACAAAAGGTGGCCATTCTGTAGCATTTACCAGCACAATACTAGTGGGCTGAAGGAGGCAGGTACTCCTATAGGAGCTCTGTTAAATCCCAAGTCCCCAGAAAGCACTTCAAAGTCCAGTTCCTCCTTAGTTAGAGCCTCTACTTTCTCAATGAAATTTTAAAAGGCTGTTTTCAGTTTGTGCCTCATTTCTCATTCCATCTGCTCAGCATAGAGGTCATCTCGGTCATGCACGTGCTGAGGTTTCCCCAAGTCTGTGGTGATCTCCTGCACCTCTTTGCTCTCCTTTCCTGGACTCCATGGTCCCTTCATTTGGTCAGATCCCCTCTGAGCAAGACGAATAGCGATGCTACATGTCCTGACCAATGTCGTCCCAGTTAAGGTCTCCAAGAAATCCAAACACTAGGTCCTCTGTGAACCTTCCAACTACATTTCAGCCCACACTTGAGGTTTCTTTGCTGTAGACACAATTTCACTGAACACACGAGATCGGGAAAAGTGAGGGTGGTACTGAGAAGGATAACCATGGATAAAAATAACAGTATTTCAAAATGGGTCAAATAGGAGACCAGAGAAGTGATTTCAAATGAGAAAATAATGAGGGTTATTATTGTTTGAGTCCTTAGGATGTGGCAGGAATTGTACTAAACATTTTACATCTAAGGTCTCATTTAGTCTTCAAACCAACTACCTATGAGGTAGGTTTTATTATTTTTCCCATCATACAACTATGGAAAGAGACCCAGAGAAGTCAAGTAACTTCAGGATTTCTGCCTAGTAAGTAAAGGAGTGGAAACGTGAATCCAGCTCGAGATGAAGTCAAAGATTTGACTTTTAACACTCTTGAGCATTGCTCTCATTAATTCTAGAATCAGCAATATTTCAATAATTATGTAAAAAATACAAGACTGTCTTAAATACTTGTATGGTATTTATTAACCCCTAATAATAGAGACTGTTCTTTTCAAAAGCCTTATTGAAAAGAAACCACTGACTGCAGTCTACTCCACATTTCTGCTGTTAACAATTTGGGGGATCCTTAGCAGAGGGGCCACACCACATGTTTGCTGTGCTCTGCACATCTTTTCCAGGCTCATCCTGAGTCTGGAGGAGACCAGACTGCATGAGGGAACTCACAGAGTTCCCCCAATTACTTAACTCTTTTAAAGATGCATTATCTAGAGAGCAGTATCATCACACATTGTTTTGTCATAATCCATTAGGAGGCTGTGTTGCAAGGAACTTATTATTAAAATAGAGTTCAAATCCTCAGACAAGAAATTTCAAAATAAATGAGAACAAAACAATTTTAAATTGACCATTCATTGAATACTTTAAAAGTGCTAAGAACTTTATAAATATCTCATTCTATTCTCATCAAATCTCTAAGATCTATGTTTCATTCATCCCCATTTTACAGATAAGAAAATGGTGCCTTGAAGAGGTTAAACAATTTGCCCCAGAGTCTTACAGTCATAAAGGTCAGAGCCTAGGCTGAAACCCAGAGCTATGGAGCTATAAAGTTTGACTCTTAACCTTGATCCCACACTACCTCTCACCAGCATGTGCTGATAGGTTTTGACAAGTGGTAGAAAAGGGATATTTGATAGAGAGCCACCAATTGGACATGTCATGAGTATGCACATGGGAATGTGTGGAACATGGGAGTTATTTACTGTGTGTGCCAAAGCGATATTAAAAAAAAGACTAAAATCACTGTTCTCGAGGCAAAACAGAGGATTAAGAAATACAATTTGTCATTGGTTTCATCATCTAATTCCTGGATAGCTTTGGAAAGTAATTCACCTCTGTTTCTTTAATTTACAATTAAGGAGAATATATGACATCTATCTTCCTCATAGGAATGTTTTAAGGAAAACTAAGATATGGAACAATCATTGTAAATATTTCTCATTTGATAGATTAATGTATCAGTATCATGCCATGTTACGGAGTTTCAACTTTATTCTTTAAGCAATAAGTTGCTGGGGGAGATTTCCAGGGAGAAGCATAACATGACCAAATTGGCATGATGCAGAGGGGACACTGCTGAAATATGTAGAATGGATTGAAAAAAGTAAACTTTCTTTAAGTGTGTTGATGTGACAGCAAGGTTACAAAGTAGGTCTGAAGCAGAGGAGGCTGGGTGTGGGCTGAGTGTGGAAAGATGGGAAAGAAAATGGTCATGTAAGAATGCACAGGGAGAAAAGAAGCATCTAGACCTGGGAGCCAGGCAGAGGATGCTGCTTTACCTCACTGCTTTCTCACTGTTTTAGAAATATCAAAACAATATGATTACTTTGAATTCCAACCAGGAGACTTAAGATTTGATGGCAATATAAAATGGGTTTGCATTAATACACCTCTTAGAAACGAACAGTTAGAAAACAATTTTTTCAAGATCCTTTCTAGTTCTATGGAAAAAGGAAGACTTTTTAATGTTTTAGCTAATATCTGGAGAGGAACATCACTTAGGGCAGTGTACAAAGCTATGCAACACTCTGACTACCAAGAGGATACAAATGCAAAGCTTCTCAGATTATTATTTTTACCATCTATCTCTCAGAAGAAATCAAATGAGAGTTTGAAAATGGATTACAAAATTTAGCTTTTGTGTGACCTTGACCAAGTTACTTAAATTCACTGACTCACAGTTTTCTCCGTTGTGAAATTGGAATAATCATAGTAATAGCTTTAGAGGGATTTTGTGAGTATTAAATGAGTACAATCTACCTATAGTCAGGGTTCATATTTTAGTATCAATACATTTTAGCTGTATGAGTATCAATGATTGTGTGTTTGAAGGAATTGTGTGCTATGAAAGACTATGAAGGTCAAAGGAGACAGGACTCCATACACTGTGCTTGTACTTCTTTTGCTCTTCCCTAGATGATATCTACTCTTTTTAAAAGATATAACACATAAAACGATGCTCAACCTTGTTAATTATCAGGGAAATGCAAATCAACGACCACAATGCAATATCATCTCACACCTGTCAGAATGACTATCATCAAAAAGAACACAAATAACAAGTGTTGGTGAAGTTGTAGTGTAGAGAAATGGGAACCCTTGTACACTGTTGGTGGGAATGTAAATTGGTGCAGCCATTGTGGGAAACAGTATGGAGGTTCCTCAAAAAACTAAAAATAGAACTACCATATGACCCAGCAATTCCACTCCTGGGTTGTGTATGTGAAAAAAGGCAAAAACACTAATTTGAAAAGACACAGGCACCCCAGAGTTCATAAAAACATTATTTACAATTGCCAAGATATGGAAGCAACCTAAGTGTCCATCAATGGATGAATGGATAAAGAAGATGTGATATATATATATATATATATATATATATATATACACACTACTTAGCCATAAAAAAAAAAAATGAAACTTTGCCATTTGCAACAACATTGATGGATTTGGAGGGTATTATGCTTAATGAAATAAGTCAGACAGAAAAAGACAAATACTGTATGATATCACTTACATGTGGAATCTAAAAAAAATAAAACAAGCTAGTGTATATAACAAAAAAGAAACAGACTCACAGATATAGAGAACAAACTAGTGGTTACCAGTGGAGAGAGGAAAAGGGGGAGGGGCAAGATAGGGCTAGAGGATTAATAGGTACAACCTATTATGTATAAAATAAATAAATTATGAGGATATAGTGTACAACACAGGGAACACAGCCAATATTTTACAATAACTATAAATGGAGTATAACCTTTAAAAATTGTAAATCACTATGTTGTACACCTGTAACATACAATATTATACATCAACTATGCTTCAATAAAAAAATTTTCTATCAGAAAAAATATTCTCTTTTCCATTTTCTGAAAGAGTTTGTGCAAAATTCATAGTTCTTCTTTCTTAAATATTTGATAGACTTCATCAATGAAGCTATCTGGGCTTGGAATTTTCTTTGTGGAAATAATTTTAATTATGAATCAAATTAATGTAATATATAGGGTAGACTTCCTATAGATACATAGGAAGACTAAATTAACATCGAATTATCTACTTTTATGGTTTGGATTTTAGAAAGAACTTTGAATCTCTTGAATTATAATAATTTTTAAGAAAAAATAATTAACATGCCACAGCTCCAAATCAGTACTGTGGCTAAAACAAGATGAAATAAAGAGTGATATTTAGAAAGGGGGTCTTAAATTCAGTAGAAATACTGATGCAAGAAGAGCCTTTTTTTAATGTTAAAAATGTCACTCTTGTTGCCCTTTCCACAAGAATGCTCTGTTTTATAGTGCATGCAAATTCCTTTAATCTAATTTATCTATTACAATAAAATCTCTGTCTGCTTTATTACTCCTCCTAGTACGGTAGGAACTGAAAGTCAGACGGCTCACCCTGTGTCACGTAGTGAGTCACAAGGTGGGAACTAAGTTTGGGGGTGGGGTCACATGATCCGGCCAGTCTCTTAGCAGTGCCTTCAACAAACTACTCATCACTGTTCTGAGCTACTTGCTGCTCACAGCAGCGTCTTCCTCCCTCATCTGAGTTTTTCTCTGCTACCACATTTCTCATCCCTTTTCCCTGACCGCACTGTTACTACAAAGGACAGACTCTGAGCGTCTTTATGCCCTACATATTAGGCTGTGTCAAAGGACACATATAAAAACCTGATTTGAAACCTGCTGTTGAACACTTTTGTTGACAGAGCTAGATTCCTGATATGCCTGCTCTATTTACAGATAATTTCTCAGCCGTTCTGGTGTTTGCATTATTGTCTCAAGTCCCAGACAGATGCATCTCTTTGTTTGACCTAAGTCCTGTTCTCCTGTACTAACTTATTAGTCAAAGTGTGATCCCTCACCAGCGGTATCAATATCACCTGGGAACTTTTTAGAAATGTAGGTTCTCAATCCCTCCAAGGTATGGGGCCCAGCAATCCATGTTTTAAAAAGCTTTCCATGTGATCCTGACACACACAAAGGTTTGAAAACTACTGTTATAGCTGCAATAGGGGAGGAGGAAGCAGAATTTGGCCTTTTTGGTTCCAGAGTGGAACCAATGCTCACATGATGGGGGATTAACAAAAAAGAAGATGTTCAGATGTTGAATAGCAAAAAAGAAAAGAAAAGAAAAGAAAAAAGCCTATGTCTACTGTACATTTTTTACAACCATCAATTTCAGGAAGACTTAGAATTTACTTAATATAAAACAAATAGCGTTGGTGGTATAGTAGTGAGCATAGCTGCCTTCCAAAAAAAAAATACTAGAACAATTCGAGCTCAATTACACATGGCCCTACTTCACTACATTCCCTATTCTACTACCTCTGCTTTCAACAGTAAATACCTGATGTCCATTTCGATTTCAACAGTAAATATTTGATGCAAGATGAACATGATCTCACATCTTACATATGAAAGTAGCTTTGATTATTGGGTTGTTTTACTATCACCTATTGTTTGAAGCTTTGACTACGGCTCAGATGAATATGAGGTGCTGCCTTTCCTGACAGCTATTTCTGCAGAGTTTATAGGATTAACCAAATAAATACTTGATTTTGATTCAGCTAACTGACATCCCAAAATATCCATTGGTTGGTCCTATTTGACCTCATCAATCTCCAAACCAAAATGATGTTATGTACACAACTCTGTTTACTTTGGTGTGCAATGAATCATCTTTCTACTTGAAAATAGTAACACTAGTATTGGTTTTGTTAGGTAATATTTATTGAGTGCTTGCTACCTACTAGGCACTGCTTTGACTTTACACGTATTCAGTCATTTATTATCACAACCCCACCACAGAGGTACTAATTTATCCCTACTTTCATTAAGGCGATTTAGAAAAAGTGAGATTAAATAATTTCAACACACAATGAGGTATCACCTCACACTGGTCAGAATGACCATCATCAAAAAATCTACAAACAATAAATGTTGGAGAGGGTGTGGAGAAAAGGGAACCCTCTTGCACTGTTGGTGGGAATGTAAATTGATACAGCCACTATGGAGAACAGTATGGAGGTTCCTTAAAAAAACTAAAAATAGAGCTACCACATGACCCAGCAATCCCACTACTGGGCATATACCCTGAGAAAACCAGAATTCAAAAAGAAACATATACCACAATGTTCATTGTAGCACTATTTACAATAGCCAGGACATGGAAGCAACCTAAATGTCCATCGACAGATGAATGGATAAAGAAGATGTGGCACATATATACAATGGAAATATTACTCAGCCATAAATAGGAATGAAATTTAAAAAAAAAAAAAAGGAATGAAACTGAGCTATTTGTAGTGAGGTGGATGGACATAGAATCTGTCATACAGAGTGAAGTAAGTCAGAAAGAGAAAAACAAATACCGTATGTTAACGCATATATATGGAATTTTAAAAAGCGGTACTGATGAACCTAGTGGCAGGGGAGGAATAAAGACACAGACTTAGAGAATGGACTTGAAGGCACGCGGGGGAAGGGGAAGCTGGGATGAAGTGAGAGAGTAGCACTGACATATGTACAATGCCGAATGTAAAATGGATGGCTAGTGGGAAGCAGCTGCATAGCACAAGGAGATCAATTGGATGCTCTGTGACGACCTAGAGGGATGGGATAGGGAGGGTGGGAGGGAGGCTCAAGAGGGAAGGGATATGGGGATATATGTATACATAAGCTGATTCACTTTGTTGAACAGCAAAAACTAACACAACATTGTAAGACATTTATACTCCAATATAGATGTGGAAAAAAATAATAATTTCAGCAAAGTCACACAGCTAATAAGTGGTGGAGCTGGGATTTTATTCTAGGCAGTTGACTTCACACTAGGCATACAACCATAAGGTAACCACTGTCCCAGTGTTTCTGGGACTGAGGGGTTTCCTGGGATGCAGGACTTTCAGTGCTAAAACTGGGATAACCCCAGGCAAACCGGGATGGTTGGTCACACTGCAACTATTATGCTGCAAAATGTATTTATGTCCTTTCTCCCCTCTTGAGTGGCATGTGAAATATATCGAGCTAATGGCTGACTTCCATAGTTCCAGGAAACAGTAGACCCATGTGTCTGTACAGGGGCACAAGGCTCTTAGGTGTCTCTACTCCATTTCCATCATTCCATTCCAGAGTGCCCATTACTCAAGGTCATCACTTAATGTCCCCTTTCAGGAGATAGGATCCAATCTAAAGAGCTTTGCTGTTCCAGAGATGTCCCTGGATTTCCCCAAATATTCCATTGAAAACTAGGGTAAGAGATTCTAAGAATTTGTTTCAATATAAATTGCCCCATTGTTTTTCTTCAAAAGAACATAAAACTCTTTAACAAAAACTCCAGCTCATTAGTTTCAAGTTTGTAATAAGGAATTATAAAGGGACAACCCAACAAGGAATTGGAGAGGGAACAAGGAAAGGAAGATAGAAGAGCTAGAAAATTTAGTGGGGATTTAATTTACTTCGTAGTTTAAGACTGAGGAAGGTAGCACACACAATGTTCCTCAAACACACACAAAATTTCACAGTTACATAGAAGGGAGTGCATGAGGTCATCAGGAGGACCCACCTGCAGACTAGTGTCAATAATTCTCACCTCCAAACCTCAGGAAGGACCAACTCTCAGCCTCCTAATGTGAAACTGTGGGAAATTCCTTCATGATAGTGAACCCTCTATTAACTGAGCTATCTATAATAGTTAGATATGTAAATACTGATATTTAAAAGAAAGGATCCTTAACTAATTTATTCTGTCCCCATTCTTATCCCCACAGGCAATCTCTTTAATTGTTTACCTGTTTCTTATAGTAGTTATGTCTTTAAATGGTCATTATCTCTAGATAAAAGCCTCACACAGCTAGTTCTACATTTTCCAGTTTTTCATATTATCTATTGACATCCTTCTCTATCTGTAGAGCTATGTTGTTTTGGTTAATAAGAAGAAAAGAGAGGACCTGAGAGGTCCTCGGATCACACCTTGAGAACTGCTACTCTAGTTCTTTGATAATTCCTCCTTTCAATTTTACTATCCTCTCTTTCTGGAATTTCATAGTTATATGTTGGATCTAATATACTGATATTCCATAACTCTGAATTTTTCCCCTCTATCTTACAACTCTTAATCCTTTTGTATTACTTTCTAGAACACTTTTTCAATTTAAATTTTTACTGATTCATTGATTTTTGGGTGGAAAGAATGTCAAAGAGATCTTTCTGTTTTCTGATTATTACTTAGTATATTCTTTCCTTCCTTCCTTCTTTCCTTCCATCCTTCTTCCCTTCCTTCCTTCCTCTCTCTCTCTCATTCTTTCTTTCCTTCATCATAACAACTGATGGAAAATTTTGGTGAAACTTTCTAAAGATACCAATGGGAGTTAAAAAAAAAATTTTAATATTCCCTGTTTTGTTTTTGTTTTTTTCTAGTTTTCTCAATGGTCATTTTTAAGAATGAGGCAACAGAAAGCTGATTGAGAGGCCTGGGTATGTGTGTGGGACTTGTCAATTAACTCTGAGATGACTGGACAAGAATCAGTCATCTCACTGGAGACACCTAAATGCCTGAATGGGGTGGACATTGATATCTTTATAGAAAAGCCTTTTACTTCTGGCTTGTGGTGGAAGTAATGAACATGGTATATCCAAATCCTGAGACAGTCTAGAGACCTTTGGGGATGATCAGCAACCTTTTGACTGTATTTTTTTCTGAGTCTATGCTACACAGTGCTGCCTCTCTCCTGCTTCATCAGTTTCCTTTTCTCCATCTGTTTCCTAATTCCTTGAAATCTGTCTACATCTCATGTTGACAGGTATTCTTACTCCATCATTTTTACTGTAAATGCAGTATATTTATTCTGTTATATTTAAGCAGAGCCATGATCTATTTTACCTTTATATTTACAATTACTGGTGATAATGCTCTGCATTTACTTATTTTCAAAGCACCTTCACATTTGTTATGTCATTTTATCCCTATAATGCTCTCCAGGGGAAGTTAGAACAATAGGTATTTTCATGTCTGGTCTCCGGATGATAAAATCAAATGCAAGATAAGTTAAGCATCTCATTCAAAAATATTCAAGGAATTAAAGACAAAATTGAAAGTAGGACCTGGGTCTTCTAATTTCTAGTTTGCTTTCCAGTAAGCCAAACTGCCTTTTGCAAGGACAGCTCAATTGAAATTCTGGCCATGCCATTTACTTGATGAGTAACAACTAGAGTTTTGGTTTCTGCAATTGTAATTGGATTATTGTAGGATAATAATCACCCTACTTATGTATTCATCACAGAATTGCTATGATTGATAAAATGAGACAATATTTGTGAAATTGTCTTTCTTATAAACTATATAGCTTAATACGCATATTAAGTATAAATTTCCTACATAATAAAGTAACTTGCATATACTTTAAATGTTTTTTCTTTTCAAATTAGACTTGTGGAAAAGATATTATATTCATATGATTCCAAAATCAAAAGAGTATAAAAGAACAAAACAGGGAAAGAATTGCTTCCACAGCTGCCTCAATCCGTGTTCTTATCTCCTAGGAATGTGTACGAGTAACTATTTCCACGTAGCCCTGTGTTGTCAAGTTTCTGGAATAATCATGGCTGCTCTGGTTACCTATTGGCTATATTTCAAAAACCATGCTAAGTCAGCCCTTAATGGCTTAAAACAATAGAATCATTTAATTGACTCACAAATCTTCAATTTCACCAGAACATAGTGAGGACACTCATCTCTGCTCCATGCAGTGTCAGCTAGGACAGCTCAACTGGAGCTGGAGGGTCTCCTTCCAAGACGGCGTACTCTCATAGCTGGCAAGCTGGTACTGGCTGTTGGTTCCTGTCTACACGGGCATCTCTACTGGGAGGCTTGTGCTTCCTCACAGTATGGTGATTGGGTTCTAAGAGAAAGAGACAGTATGTGGAAATCTCCAGTGTCTAGAAGCTCTGGCCCAGAAACTGGCACTGAAACACCTCTACTGTATTCTGTTTGTCAGAACATTAAGACCCCAGATATAAAGGAAAGTGACACCGCCTGATGGGAAGAATGCCAAATAATTCTGGGGCCATGTTTTGAGACCACAAGTATGTTAATGTTTGAATTAGTATTTCTTTATTATGAGTGCAGATGAACAGCTTTTTACAAATCTAGAGTTTGTTTATATTGCCTTTGCTTTACTGTCTATTCATATCCTTTTCTTATTTTTTCCCTATTTGTTCAGTAGACATTTTCTTATTTATTTCAAAGACAGTTTTATATGTGGAAGGTGAGTCTTTCCTTTGTGATATGAGTCACAGATAATTTTCTCACTTTTTCACTTGTCTTTTTAATTTGCTTATAATATTTTTACCCCATGCATTAGTTTTTTTAATGTAGTTGAATTTTACAGTCTTTTGTTTTATGGCTTATAGATTTGAGTCGATAATTTTAAAAACTTCCTCCTTTATAGGAGTTTACTTGTATTTTTATATTATATTTTTATTGTTTTATTTTTTACATTTAAAACATTGATTCATTCAGAGTTATTTATCAGGATATATGCATGAGGTATGTTCATTTTTCAAAATGAACGTGAGAATCACCTCTATTAGATATAATCCCTCGATCAAAAAATAAAAAGAACAATAACAAAAACAATGATAAACAGTTGGCATTTTTATTGGGATCATGCTAAATTAACAAATTGACTTAGAGAGAATTGACGTTTATACAATGAATGTGCCTATCAAAGAACATGGTACATTTTCTCATTTCTTCAAGTATTATTTTGTGCCTTCAGAAGTGTTCAAAACTGTTTTCTCGTATAGGTTTTTTGTATTAGTTTTAAATGTTTTCTTATTTATTATATTTATTGATACTACAAATGGAATTTGTTCTTCTATGTCCTATTGCCATATGCATAAAGCCCATTGATTTGCCATTATTAAATTCGTGCATCATTATATTAATAAATTTCTTTATTGTTTGAAGTAATTTTAGTTTAATTATCTTGTAGTTTTTAAGAATGAAATAATATTTTCAGTTAAGATAATTTTAGCTTTTCCTGTTAACTTCTGAAACTCTAATTTCTTTTTCTTTTCTTAAATGCATTTGTTAATATCTTAGTCCAATTTAAATTGAAATGTGACAGTAGACATTGTTTAATTTTTTCTGGATATCAACAGAATATTTCTTGAGTGTTCCCATAAAACATGCTGGCTCAGTGTTTTGTTTTTGTTTTTGTTTTAGCATTGTTGATGATGATCATATGCATTTTCTTCTTGGTTCTATAATATGACGATACAGGTCATAATATTAACTTAACTTATACTTCTAGAATAAAGCCACTTGGTAATGATCTACTATTTTTTAAGGAACTACTGAGGTTTTCTTTTATTGAGGAATAGTTGATTTACAATATTATATTAGTTTCAAGTATACAACATAGTGATTCAATATTTATATAGATTACACTCTAAAGTTATCAGAAAATAATGGGTATATTTCCCTGTGCTGCCCAATATATCCTTGTTGCTTATTTATTTTGTACATAGTACTTTGTATATCTTAATACTATACCCCAATCTTGATCCTCCTCCCTTTCCTCTCCCTACTGGTAACCACTGGTTTGTTCTCTACATCTGTAAGTCTGTTTCTGTTTTGTTATATACATTCATTTGTTTTATTTTTAAGATTCCACATATAAATGATAACACAGAGTATTTGTCTTTCTCTGCCTGACTTGTTTCACTAAGCATACTACCCTCTAGATCCATCCATGTTGCTGCAAATGGCATTATTTCATTCTTTTTTATGGCTGAGTAATATTTCATTGTGTATGTAAAGAGAGCATATCTTTATCTATTCATCTGTTGATGGACACTTAGGTTGCTTCCATATCTTGGTTATTGTACATAATGCTGCTAAGAACATTGGAGTGCATGTACCTTTTAGAATTACTGGTTTCATTTTCTTCAGATATATCCCCAGCAGTGAAATTGCTGGTAGTTCTATTTTTAGTGTTTTGTGGAACCACCTTACTGTTTTCCATAGTGGCTGCACTAATTTACATTCCCACCAACAGTGCACAAGTGTTCCCTTTTCTCCACATCCTTGCCATCATTTGTTATTTGTAGACATTCACACATTCTGGCAGGTGTGAAGTGATATCTCATTGTGGTTTTGATTTGCAGTTTTCTGATGATTAGTGGTATTGAGCATTTTTCATGTGCTTGTTGGTCATCTGTACATCTTCTTTAGAAAAATTTCTATTCAGGTCTTCTGTCCATTTTTAAATTGAGTTGTTTGGTTTTTTTGGTATTGAGTTGTATGAGCTGTTTATATATTTTGGATATTAACCTCTTACTGGTCATATCGTTTGCAAATATTTTCTCCCATTCAGTAGGTTGTCTTTACATTTTGTCAATGGTTTCCTTTGCTGTTCAAAGCTTCTAAGTTTAATGAGGTCTCCTCCAAAAAAAGTATTGCCATGATTTATGTCAAAGACTGTTCTGCCTCTGTTCTCTTCTAAGAGTTTTATGGTTTCCAGTCCTACATTTAGATCTTTAATACATTTTGAGTTTATTTTTGTATATGATGTGAGAAAATATTCTAATCTCATTATTTTACATGTAGCTTTCCAGTTTTCCCAGCACCACTTATTGAAGAGACTATCTTTTCTCCATTGTATATTCTTGTCACTTGTGCCACAGATTAATTAACCATAAGTGTGTGGCTGTATTTCTGAGTTCTCCATTCTGTTGCATTGATCTATGTGTCTGTTTCTGTTCCAGTATTATGCTGTTTTAATTGCTGTAGTTTTGTGGTATAGTCTGAAGTCAGGGAGCATGATACCTCCAGCTTTGTTCTTTCTTCTCAAGATTGCTTTGGCAACTTGGGGTCTTTTATGGTTACATATAAATTTTAGGGTTATTTGTTCTAGTTCTGTGAAAAATGTCATATTTAATAGGGGTTGCAATCAATCTGTAGATCCTTTGGGTAGAATTTTAACAATACTAATTCTTCCAATCCAGGAACAAAGGATATCTTAGTTTGCAGCACAGGGGATCTCTCATTGAGACACACGAGCTCAATAGTTGCAGAGCACAGGCTTAGTTCCTCCGTGGCATGTGGGATCTTAGTTCCCCGACCAGGGATCGAACCTGCACCCCCGGCATTGGAAGGCGGATTCTTTACCACTGGACCACCAGTGGAGTCCCTATCTTTCAATTTTTAAATCACCTTCAGTTTCCTTCATCAGTGCTTTATGATTTTCAGAGTATTGATTTTTCATCTCCTTGGGTAAAATTTTTGCTACGTATTTTATTCTATTTGATGTGATTTTAAACAGGATTGTTTTCTTGCTTTCTCTTTCTGATATTTTATTGTTAGTGTAAAGAAATGCAACAGATTTCTATGTATCAATCTTATATCACAAAACTTTGCTGAATTCATTTATTAGTCCTAATAGTTTTGGTGGAGATTTTAGGGTTTTCTATATATTGTATTATGTCATACAATATACTTCCTTCCAATTTTACTTCTTCCTTTTCCATTTGGATGCTTTTTATTTATTTTTCTTGTCTGATTGCTGTGCCTAGGCTTCACCTCTGCTCAATGGCCATCAGCACCCTATCCAGGGTGGGAGTGGGTCCCAAGTTTCTGGAGTAGGAGCCCTGACTGTTGGGTTTGAGCTGGCTCTGTTCACTTTAAGTGTGTGCTCTCCCCTCTCCCAGAACTGGCATCTTCAACCCAGAAGGGAGTAGTGCTGGAGCAAGAGAGGGGCTGGTGCAAGTGCTCAGCATGGATCTGGGCATGGACAGTGGCTGCCCTCGTCACATTCAGTGACCTGGATGGCTTCTGATGTGCTGCCTGTTTAAGCACCAGTAGCGACTGTCCCCCGCTCTGCTCAGATGCCACTCCAGGTCTGAGCTGCCTTTATCCCTCACAGCTGAGCTCTCCCCTCAGCCGCTGCCACTCTTGTCCCGGTGTAGGGCTGTGTCATGAAACAGGCGGGGGCCAGAGCAGATGCTTAGCTCAGGCTGGAGCATTCTCCAGAGAGGCTGCGGGAAACCTGCAGTTTCAATCTGCCCCCCACCCTGTTACAGGAATAAGCAAGCACGTGCGCGCTCCTCACGAGTGGAGTCCAGGCTTCCCTCAGCCCGTCTGTTAGTCACTGCCCCTCCAACAAAGCAAGGGGACTTGTCTTACCTGTGTCAGACCCCAGGGCTGTGAAGCCCAGTATGTGGCTTGAACTGCTCACTCCCCAGGGAGAATCTCCACCCAAGCAATGTTCCCCTTCTTCTGAGTCCCCTCCCAGGGGCACAGTTCGCAACCTGATTCCTTCTCCTCCCTTTCTACCCGATTCCATGTGTTCCTTTCTTATAACCCCGGTTGTACAGGAATCTTTCTTCCAGTCTCCGGTTAGTTTTTGTTCCACGGGTAGATGTATGATTGATACATTCATGGGGGGAGGTGAGTTCTACATCCTTCTACTCTGCCATCTTGGTCTCCTCTCAGGAACTACTGAGTTTTATTTGCTAATATTTTATTTTGGATTTTGAACTTTATTAATAAATGAGATTGGTTTATAGATTTCCTTGTTTGTGATCTTTGTCATTCCTTTGGTATAAATGTCTTACTTGCTTTATTAAATGCACTTAGGGACTTTCCTCCTTCTCTATGATCTGAAACAATTTAAATAACATTGGAATTATATGTTCTCTAAAGATTTTATAGAATTCTCCCAGGAAAACGTTTGAAGAAACAAAAGTAACTTTTGGACTACTTTATTTCTTTTTTGGAAATCTATCTGCCTAGATTTTTTTTCTAATCTTTTGGTTAAGTTTTGGTAAGCTTTATTTTTCAAAATATTCTTTATGTTATTCAGGTTTTCCAAGTTATTTGCATAGAATTAAACAAACAAACAAATGAAAACCCCCAAACCTCATGATTTTTTATATTTCCCCTTTTTCTGTGAATCTACCTTACCATTGTGGTCTGAAAGTTTTATAAGCTCATTTCCATGAACTGAAAGATTAAATTATTTCTATTTTTATTTCCAGTTTTTGAAAGAAAAATTTCCAGTAAAATGTTAAGCTTCTGGGCTTTATTTAATTCTTGCCACAAGAATCTATTATCTATCCGCATGATAGATTTATTCAGATGACAATTCTATTCTCTTATGAATATTAAAGTCTACTTTAACTGGATTTAAGTGAAATTCTTTCCTAGAAGGACATCTTGGTGATGATGTACTGAGTATTTTAACCGTTCAAAAACGGTCACAAGCTCTTTACAATCCCTCCAGAGAGTGCATAAGAAGACATAACTCATGCTGTAAACAACACTTTGACAGTATGAAAATGGCCCTTATGCATTGAAGAATTAGTTCAATTAATACCAGTCTTCAATTAAGTAAGAAATTTTACTTTAAAATCCAGCTAGTGTTCGCTTTTGATTGTTTATTCCATAACATTTTCTGTCTTTTAAATGAATTCAGCAAGCTGCCAGCCTGTTCCTCACGTTAATTTTTTCAGCACTTGATATGTTGCCAGAGCATGTTCTGCCATTACAAAATCATTCATAACAGGTTTTCAACAAAAGGGAGTTTCTAAGAAGGGAGAAAGAAGGGAACGGAGAAAAAGAAAGAGGGAGAGAGAGAATGACAAACCAAGGACAAATCCTATGAAATCCCTTCTGTTCACATTTTTTTATTGTTTCTTGCCTTATTTTGCCATCCCAGTAACATTTGTTAAGAATGTGATAATACATTAAAGGCTACTATATCTTAATATCATCTCAATAACAACTTTTCATAAATTCTTCAATTTTAACTTAGGACTCTTAAAGAAGGATAGATGTCCACAGCAGCAAAATTGACAGAGGTGCCCTTTAAAAGAACCAGGAACGACATCTTTAGTGCACTGGTCACGTCAGCTCTTTTCTGAGCACAATGATCAGGGATACAAAGCAATGACAGGAATTGTTACTGACTTTCTCAGTGAACTTTTCAGGCTGAAGGGCATTCTGTGGAAGATGCAGAAATGATGGAAGGTTAGCAATTATTTTAGCTTCACGGTTAGATTATCTGTGGTCTTGTTTAAGTTGATCATAGTGATTGTTTTCTTCATTAGGCAATCAAAGCAAGAAAGAAAATGTTCCTTAACCAATAGAAGCAGATAAAATATTTTCCAAACCTTCTTTTGGAAGAATATATTGAAAAGAAGAAGCTAATTTACAAATAAATGGGACTAAATACAACTTGTAATTGTTAGCTGATAGATGCCCTGGCTTCAGCCCTGATGGCCAGGTTGGTGGGTTTCTTCATTAGATTTCACCAAAAAAAATTTATATCTTGCCTACTATGAAGAGATGAAAGTGTAGGAAATAAATGATGAAAAAAATCCAATGGCTTGTTTTTCGTTTCCTTTTTTTTTTTTTTCTTTTAAATGTTAGTAGGGCTTCCCTGGTGGCGCAGTGGTTGAGAATCTGCCTGCCAATGCAGGGGACACGGGTTCGAGCCCTGGTCTGGGAGTATCCCACATGCCGCTGAGCGACTAGGCCTGTGAGCCACAACTACTGAGCCTGCGCGTCTGGAGCTTGTACTCCGCAACAAGAGAGGCCACGACAGTGAGAGGCCCGCGCACCGCGATGAAGAGTGGCCCCCACTTGCCGCAACTAGAGAAAGCCCTCGCACAGAAACGAAGACCCAACACAGCCAAAAATAAATTAATTAATTAATTAATTTTAAAAAAATGTTAGTAGTTAGATAATTACACTTAAATATTGACTGGCTCTTTTTCATGCACAAAAAGGACAGTATTATACTTAAATGTCAATCTCATCCTCTGAACTATGTCTTTTTATGAATAATTCTTTCCCCTCATTTTTAGAAGTTTAGGAATTTGCTCCAAAATTTATATTAATAAGGATTTTACATTAATTAATGATTTACATTATTTTTAATCATTTGTATCTCTGTGAGAATCTGACAAAATCTTATGCTTACAGGTGACTATTATTCAATAATGACAAAAATAGAAATGATATTCTCAAGAGGTTTATAATTAATTTCAGGAGTCTTTTCAGCTTAGTTCCCTGCATCTCAGTAACCTCATCTACAAAATAAAAAGATTTGGATGAATAATTTTGAGGGATAATTCTGTTCCTAAAATATCTCTTTCTTATATTTATATAGTTTAAATAGGCTATTTTTTTCTTCTTTAACTTGGTAGCCCACTTTAATTGGCACCTGAAGCAAGATTTTCTTTCAATATTTATGGTGTTTCACTGTCAACTTTTTCTGTAATTATATGCCCACATTTTATTTTATTGTTTTAAATTGTGATATAATTGACATATAAGTTTATATTAGCTTCAGGTATACAACATAATGGTTTGATGTATGTGTTTATTGAAAAATGGTCACCACAATAAGTTTAGCTAACATCCATCGGCACACAGTTATAATTTTTTTTTCCTGTGATAAAAACTTTTAAGATCTGCTCTCTTAGCAACTTTCAAATACACAAGGCCTATTATTACCTGTGGTACCAGATTTTAAAGGACACTATCTAGTCCCATCTCTTTGGCCATAGAAGATATTTCCTTTTGATGACCCGTAAGTTGGCAAAACCACTGATGAATTTTGATCATTTATCCAAAGTGTGTCTCTCTCTCCATTGAGGTAAAGTTCATTTACTCACTTCTGACATTTGTCAC
Source organism: Eschrichtius robustus (assembly GCF_028021215.1). NCBI lineage: Eukaryota > Metazoa > Chordata > Mammalia > Artiodactyla > Eschrichtiidae > Eschrichtius > Eschrichtius robustus. The sequence goes on along the minus strand of NC_090840.1, from coordinate 25,059,368 downwards.
AGAACAGACATCCATGCTTCAGAAGGTCCAGAGAGCATCCAAAGTGCTCATAGTGATGTGGAGATGGCTGTCATGCAAACAGACAACAACGTTTAGGAATCAGTCTGGAAAGATGATTTGCTGAGTAGTTAAATTTGATAAATTGTTAAAAATTAAAAAACTAAAGTCGATAATCACAGGAAGAGGGCACAAGAGATAAGTATAACCATTCAGTGATAATAGTGTGATACTGAGAGGAAACATTTTCACTGTTACTCCATGAAGTGCACCCTTACCTAGTTTTCATTTCCATGGCTGGAGCTCTCAGGGATCAAGCCAGTTACAGTAGAAGTCAAAGCCAACACTGAAACTCAAAAAAGTAAACGTAGGGAAACTAAAAGGAAGAATTACAATACCCAACCTAGACTAGTACTTTACTTGCAAAATGTGGCAAATATTGTAGTCTGTCCCCCTGTATTTGTTCTCCCTTTCTTTCATGGTAATTGAAATAAATTACCAAAATGGAAATCTACATTTTCTTTCTGTTGGGCAAATGGTTTTGGACATTAAAACTGGGTTTCCCAGCCTTCCTTGCTGTTTGGTGTGGTCATGTGACTATGTTCTTAGAGGAGATGGGAGCGGAAGTTTGCTCTGGCAGCTTCTCTAATCCTCCTTATGAATAAGCTCGGGCACACCTGCTGCTGCTTGTCTCTTCCTCCTTCCTACTGCCTGGAACACAGCTGTGATGGCTATACCACGAAGATACAGGCACACACGATGGAAGTAGCCTGGTGAGCGGGCAAAGGCTGGGTCACCGTGGATTAGTGCTGCCATATCAACCCTGCATTGTGCACCTCTGGACTTTACATGAAAGGTATAAAATTTTATCTTGTTTAAGCCATTGGTATTCCGGGACTCTGCAACATGTAGTGAAACCCAATCTCAACAAATATGTATGGCAAGTCAAAATATTATGAAATTTTGGGAGTTCCCTGGCTGTCCAGTGGTTAGGACTCCATGCTTTCACTGCACAGGGCACAGGTTTTATCCCTGGTTGGGGAACTAAGATCCCACAAGCTGCACAGCGCAGCCAAAGAAAAGAAAGAAAAAAGTATACATATAATGAAATTTTGTAAAAGATTTATGTGTGTGACAGATCCACACATGGGCTCTGAAAGTATGAGAAAGAGTTCTAATATGTTCCTTATGTGCAGGTTGAGAGCCAGAATCTCAGTTGTCATCTCATTAACCATCCCTGTGGTCTTAATTGGGGCCTAATCCTGTTCTGGCTGATCATAGATCTGATTTACAGTATTAATTCCTATTAACTTCTGGGGGCTTTATGCAGAACATCCTACTAGCTAAGACTAATGCCCCAAAATATTTGTAAGTAATTCTAATCAAGTCTTCTCCATACTTAGCTGAGAACATGTCTCTTTTCCAGGTGATCCTATATGTATAAAACATTTGTGAAAGACTGCTTCTCCTGGATATGGGGGTAAAAATTTGACTAATGTGTTTGATCAATTAAACCATTTTAACTCAGCATTGCACTGACTGAATGAATGTTAGCAGTAGATGTTCTACTGTAGCCTCAGGGATAAATATTCAGAAGGTAATGGAATTTTCCACCACTTCTGTATCAGTTTGGAACTGTCCAGCTCTTACTGTTGTCATTGTTTTGCATTTCCTAAATGTATCAGAGATCTCTATCCTTTATATTGATTTCCTCTGTTCACCTGAGGAATTTGGACAAAAACAAAAATAGTCTACAAACATTTAAAAACTCTCTTCCTCGAAATCCCCTATTGTTATCTCTCAGGTTGGCAGAAAAAGGAAAGCTTCCTTGAATATTTCAGGACATCCTTTCTTCTCCTAGTTTCTTGTTCTTGCACATGGAAGGCAGCTTCCTAGCTTAGTGTTTATGTGTACAAATCCCACTTTGTTCACTGACATCAGTGAATCAAAATAGTTTTTTATTTCTTCTTTTAAGCAACACCATCTCCTACCTCGCCTTGCAGTCACTAACTGTAATTTTTTTTATTTCATTTTAATCTCACACACTAATGACATTGTCCATTTCTAGTTTGAGTAATTTACTTGCCTTACTTGGCACTAATTTATTATCTTGCTTCACTCTGTACCACTGTCAGTGGGAATGTAAAATGGGACAGCCACTGGGGAAAACAATGTGACAGTTAGTTCCTCAGGAATTTAAATATAGAGTACAGTATGATCCAACAATTCTACTCCTTAGTATTACCCAAGAGAAATGAAAGCATATGTCCACACAAACTTGTATATGAATATTTATAACAGCATTATTCATGATAGCCAAAAAATGGAAACAAGTGAAATTTCCATCAACTGATGAATGGATAAACAAAAGAGGTATATTCACACACTGGAATATTATTCAGCCATAGGAAGGAATGAAGTCCTGATACAGGCTGTAACCTGTATCATAGACCAAAACAGAAAACATCATGTTAAGTGAAAGAAGCCAGAAACAAAAAGTCATATATTGTGATTCTAATTTTATGAAATTTTCAGAAAAGGCAAATCAATAGACACAGAAAGTGCCAGGGGCTTGGGAAGGGAGGAGAAAGGGAACTAATGGGAAGAGGGTTTCTTTTGAGGATTGTGATAATTTTCTGTTATACAACTTTGTGATGGTTGTACAACTTTGTGAATATATTAAAAACCACTGATTTGTAAATTTTAAAAAATAAACTAAAAAATTGTATATAAAAACTTGTCGGGCTTCCCTGGTGGCGCAGTGGTTGAGAATCTGCCTGCCAATGCAGGGGACATGGGTTCGAGCCCTGGTCTGGGAAGATCCCACATGCCGTGGAGCAACTAGGCCCGTGAGCCACAACTACTGAGCCTGCGCGTCTGGAGCTTGTACTCCGCAACAAGAGAGGCCACAACAGTGAGAGGCCCGCGCACCGCGATGAAGAGTGGCCCCCGCTTGCCACAACTAGAGAAAGCCCTCGCACAGAAACGAAGACCCAACACAGCCAAAAATAAATAAATAAATAGCGTTCCCTAAAAAAAAAAAAAAAAAAAAAAAAAACTTGTCATCTCACTAACTAGAAACATTCATTCTGAGAAGGGTATGAGATGAGGGGTTAGAAGGGAAAAATAATCTGACAGGTATTGTATCATGTCATCTCGAGCAGAAGGAAAAGGAGAAAGCCAGGGGCGGTGGTGGTGGGCTGAATTGGGAGCTTGGGATTGATATATATACACTAATATGTATAAAATAGATAACTAATAAGAACCTGCTATATAAATAAATAAATAAGAAGGAAAAGGAAATCTTCCCAGTCCCCTTCCCTTCGTTCTCTAGCTCTGTTCTTCCTGAAGCTGCAGCAGGAGAGGGGAAGCAACATTGAGGCAAGAGTGACAGAGCACATAGCAATCACCAGTTACACCCAGACCTGTCACTGGAGTAGAAAAATTCAGGATAATCACTCCAGGCTGGTCAGTGACAGTTACAGAAAGTGACAAGAAAGGGAGGAGGGGTTATTTGCTGGCTGGTATTAATAAAGAGCTAAGACTCATACAACATTTCAGCCCACAAACATCTCATCCCAATCTACCCAAACAAAAGCTTGCTAGATGCCAGTCAAAAGCATTCCATATGCATCCCTGTTGTTCTGTGGACCCTGACAGCTGGATCCCTTGAACCAGATTTGAGCACATGCCCTTTCAGTTCTATGCTTTGAGGTTAGAAGACAAGAGACCTCACTTTCCTCCCAGCCATGCAGGGTTGATTGACATCATTCCAGAGAATAATCAGTTCCAGGCTGCTCTTAGGAGCCACAGCCCATCCCTTTGTATCTAACAGACCTAACGGCCTTAGAGGGGAAGAATGGAGAACTGTGCTGAGGCGCTGGGACCAGCAGGCAGCTGACTATGCTGAATGTGGAGCTGCACCCATGACCAGGAGAGGCCAGTCTCTAACCCCCTGCAAGCTAGATGCCCAGACCTGACCTATCAGCTGTGTCACCTCTACCGCCACTCCCACACTCTCAGCAATTAATGGTCTGGAAACCTTCCCAGCCCACCTGCAGTTTGCCCCAGATGCTGCAATCTGTGGAAATGCTGAGCTCTTTCTATTTAGACAGTGAAGCAGGAGCAACCTCTTTCTTCATCTCAATCTTTATAGATCTAGGGCAGAGATGGGGCATTTCCATCTTGCATTTCACAGCTTGGGAACTATATTAGGCAACCTGGCCATTGAGACAAGAAGTTTTGATTCTTCCTCCCCAGGTCAATTTATATTATTAACTTCTTTGAACCCCAAATCCCTTCACTGTAAAATTATAATAATAATACCTTATTTGAAAAGTTGTGTGCATTCAGTGAAGACAATTACAGCAGAGTACCAAGCCCAGTGCTGGTTCACTGTCTATTGACAATAAATGTTGCCATTATTATTGATGTTCTTGTTTGTATTTTTAACTACAGATTCCTGGATAGGGAGGCAGGCCAATTCACTAAAAATCAATTCTTGAACTAATTACTTTGCAGAATGACAAAAATTTACCAACTGTAGTTTTAAGTAATTTTAATTAAAATATTTTTTATTACATGTAATCAAATATATTCTTCTGCATATTGACTAAATTGAGCTTGATTGGCTACCTGATAAAATAATCCTAATAGAATGCTAAAATGGTGGCAAATCATAAATTTACTGGATGGGCCAATATGAACCACTTTTTCCATCCAATTTTTTGGCAGTCAGCATGTGACTTTTTCAGATGTTTTGTAATGAAATTATTATTTCCAAAATGTAAGCACACTTAGAATCATTTTACCAGTTTTCCGAATGGCATGTCAGCCTTAAATTACATTTTTAGCAAGTGATTTTTAGTTTAACTAATTTACACTGTAAAACACAGAAAATTAAATTTTTAATTAAAATTCATTTATAATTAGAATTAAATTGAATTTTCATTAAATTAAATTTAAAATGGAAGAGCATCAGAAATAAATCAGAATTAGCCAAGAGTCCTATCAGAGGTAAAATGCTGATATTTTGGTTTCTATCAAGAATTTCAGAAACAGAAAGATGAGTAACAGTTTGCAGAAAGTTTCAACTTAAAAACAGAAAATTGCTCAAATCAACAGAAAGGAAATAAGGATATTTTGCAGGGAACACTTTAATGGATTGGGCGATTTGTTCCTCAAATTAATTTGATATTTAGTCATGATCTATGTAAAATTGTAAGGAAAGCTAAGGAATCTAGTTAAAAATCCAAAAAGCATTAAATTTAGATGCTAGAGTGTTAACAAACTGAAAATGATGTTTAAAATTTTGAAACAAAAATCGATATAAACTGAAAAGTTTCTACTTGAATTGGTAAATATTAACTGTGATCAGAAAAATGTATTTAATCATCATGATTATATTTGGACATGTTTCTAAAAGTTGTTAAGCCATTTCTTTAAAGCTATTAACTCTCAGCATATTCATCTCGGACCTCTGTAAGGGAAGGAAAATAAGTGATTTTAAATGCCTCTAGATTCTGCTTCCTTCTGCATGACTTGGAGAGAGAGACGCTGCAGCCTCATCCCAGGTGAGCATTGCGGGAGAGTCCTGGTAAAGGAACAAGACTGTCCGGACCCAGCTGGACCATAGGAAGTTCTACCCACTCCTCCCCAGCCACCCGAATAGAATACCTCTTTTTGTCCCATGTCCCTGCCACATCGTCTCTAGGGTCTGACTCAGGAATTCCACCTCTACTTGCAGGAAGTAGAAGCCCAACTGAAGGAAGGAACCACGAGGCTGAGCATTGTTGAGCCATCAATCCCGGGCTCCCCAGTGGGAAATGAAGAAAGAATTAAGTTACCAAATGATTAAACTGACAAAGAACCAAACTTATGGATTTAAAATACAATAAAATGAAACACAAAATGGTTTTACCAGCTTGAAAAGCAATAGCTTAACAACTTTTAGGAAAATGTCCAAATATAGTTACCAGTGATTCAACATTCATCTCTGAACATGGTGCAATATTCTTCCTGGCCAAGATCTCTGTGGCAAGAGGCCTGGCCCACAGGTTTTACTCACATGAGTGAAAGGCAGAAGCTGAAACACACAAATCAGAATCACAGAATCCCATCCAATGGAGCATATGGAGGAGGTGTGGACAGAAGGAGCCAGGGATGTAAGCAGGTGAAAGGCAATGACTGGAAGCCAAGATGAGATGCTAAACAAGATCAGAGAAACAGGATGCAATGGGAGCTGGCCTACATGAATTCCAGGGACTGAGGTGATAAGCTAATACCACTGTGGTTTGGGTTTGTTGCTGGGGATTTTGTTGGTTTAAAGATAGGAGAGTAGAATTCACAGGCTCCTTTCTGTGGCCCAGCAGTGAGATTTTCCCTTCATTCATTCAGACATCTGCCAGGCAGCCCTCCTCGGATTTCACTTGTCCTTTATTGAGCACCCCTGGTGCTCACCTAGAGGAAGAACAGCAGAAGCATGAGCTTCAGATCTGGAATCAGAACAGCCTGGGACTCTCCAAAGCCACTGTCTGTGAGACTTTGCAAAATTTACCTAACTTCCCGATGGTAGGCATCTGAAAGACAGAGATAATTATACCAACTTCATAGAGTTGCTGAGAATACATGAGATCAAATATGCAAAGTGCTAAGAACAGTGCTTGATAGATAGTAGGTGCTTAATAATAGTGGTAGTAACCCCGTTGCCTATAAAAATTCCCCCCTGAGATGACTTTCCTTCTTACTCTTGATGTATCTGGCCTGATCACACTTCTTTCAAGAAACCTATCTCTTCAAAGTAAGAAGTGAAACCCCAGGGCTGAGTTACACACGGTTGTACGTGATTGAATGCTTGTGGTTTGCTGCTTATCTGAGTCATTTGTCCTTCCATACTTCCCCACCAACTTTCTTACTGGCACGCAGATAAGATTAAACTTGTTGTATTCAGTAGAAAAAAAAAATCCCATACTTATTATGACAACTTCATAAAAACTGGCTCATGGGTATTTTTCTTAGTTGCTCCCATTTTACTGACATTTTATGATGCATAATAACTAACAATAGCAAACGCTTATAGTGGCAGCACGTTAAAAAAAAAAAAAAAATAGCTGCCACATGCCCAGCCAGACAATTCTGCTAAGGCAATTGCATTTCTGAAACACACGGTGCCAACGATCAGATCTTTTGGTGAAACCATTATGAATTTAGTAGCTAGTCTCACAGGAGTTTCTGAAGAATTATTCTCTGAAAGTTTTCTGGAATTATTTTCCCTGTGTCTTTTCAGCCTTTTAATTAGCACTGAGTTATGGTCTCTAGCCTAGAAATAGGGGACTCCTTGAGAAAGCTCATTGGTCCTTACTGCATCTTTACAGTATTTCCCAGTGCGGTATCAATATCCCAGTCCTTGACATGCCCAAGGCAAGTTGTGTTGAGTAATGTGTCCTAAAGGCTGTGGTCATGAGACTTCTCTGTAAGGGTTTATATACACCATGCAAGAGATTTTCCAATATTTAGCACTTCCATGGAGTGAGCCTAGAAGCTATTAAAATTACTGGGGATATCAACTGAAAAAAAATGCGTAACCTAAAAGCTGAGAATTATGTTTTATTCAGCGGATTTTCTGAGGACTCAAGCCCAGAAGACAGCCTCTCAGATAGCTCTGAGGGACTGTTCCAAAGAAGGAAGGGAGGAGCCAGGATATACAGGAGTTTTTACAACAAAAACCAGGTTGTTGGAACATCAGATGATTACTGTTAATTAAAGAGAAACCAGACATCTCAAGTTAATGAATTTAGAGCTTTTCTATGTACAGGAAGATGCAAGAGTCTGGGCTCACTGAAACAATTCCTTTGGCACCTTAACTATCTAGGGCCAGTATCTTGTTCTTTCCCATCCTGAATGCCCTCGGGGTGCACTGTTGAGGCAGTGGCTGAAGACTTGGTGACTGGCAGCCTGTTTGTCTCCACCCTGAGTTTCTTCAGAGCTCACCGTTGGGGCGGTTATAGTGGGTAAGGGCTTGATGGCTGCAACATCCTTTGTTTACTGATATGGCAAGTGACATTTTTCATCCACAGGAACATCTGCTTAGAGAATGAGGGAATCAGAATTCTTAGTCTTTCAGAATACTGAGAACGTAGAAATGGTTGTATTTGAGATGCCATGTGTAAACTGTTAAGGGAGAAGCATTTTCCTGGGACAGAATGAAAAAGAAAAGTCAAGAGAGACAGATAGATACAGAAACACAGAGAAAGAGAGAGAGACAGGCAGACAGACAGACACAGAGAGAAACAGAGAGAGAGCTTTCCCACCAGTGAGCAAGAAGTTAGAGGAGGGCTAGGAAGCAGGGCAGAGAGGACGGCAGCACGGGACCAATGTTTTCCCATTCTTACTTCATTGTCCTGTTTCTCTGTCGCAGCACATCTTCGTGTTATTTGCTGCGTCATCTTCTGTGAAGTAACGTGGTTCTTCAACCTGAACACGAACCCGTGCAGAGGGAAAGGAGCAGTGGAAGAGCCTCTCTCTTAGCTGCTCAAAGCACTCCTTTTCCAGAGTATAGGGAACGCTATTTTCTGAATATTCATTTTTTGAGATTATTTCTATTTAACTGATTTCCAGAACAGATTTGAACTAGTTGGTTATCGTGTGATGGTCTAAATACCATTCTCCCAAGGGAAAATGCAGGTACATTCAGGTGAACTTTGCTTATATAGCAAAGGCAATCATTCCAGTAGTTCAAGTTCAGAGATATGAGATGATAGTAACTGGAGTCTTTTTCCTTTCCTCTTTTCTTTCTTTTTTTTTTTTTTGAATAAATGTAAATTCAGATGTAAAGATAATAATCTATTGCATAATTCAACAGCACATATTGAATATTAATGATATTCTACAGGTATTTAACACTTCTTATCTAATAACCCCAAAATGCTTGCTTTTAGCTATCACAACATATATTTTCTGTTAGCCTAATAGATTACAGAGGCATTTCCAATTCAAAGGTGTAAAGATGACAACTCATAAGAAACAATGTTAGGTCCCACTCTATCTCTTTGATGTTATGAGGAAACTTCCTGCTTCAGACTGGCAGAAGGTCACCAAGAGGGCCAGGAGTAGAGGAGGAAACCATGGTTTCAGTTTCTGAACTCTCATCCATAATGCCCTCCCCAATTAGTGAAGCTCTGGGGTTCCCCATCCCTCTGCATATACAAATTCTTTGGCACACTTTCCGAGAAACAAATTGATAGCTAAGGAAGATTTAGACCCTGACACCCACAGAAGGCAGGGGCTGTTATAGCACATGCTGCACAGGACTAAGAGTATCTCCTGCCGTCATATCTGCATACCTTGAAATTGAATTTTAAAAGGTCAGAATCTAGATATATAAACATTTAAAAATATTATCCCCTAAGTTATTTGTTTAGCTTCTAACGCGTGTTAATCTCCTTCTGTTTTATCTGTAGTTGTGGGAGGTCTATGCCCAGAGCCTACAGAGAGCCTTTGTCAGGGCGGCCCTGCGCTGTCAGCAGGGGGGGTGGGGCTCTGCCTGGGCCCTGGCTGGGCTGGCAGCGCTGGGGTGCAGTCAGCAACTGGCTCTTGTCCCGATCAGGCCACTTCTCAGCCTTGCTATTGGCCCAGAGAGCAACTTCCTGCTGCCATGGGACAAGCCCGTGTCCTGCTGGCTGGTGGATACCTGGTGTTGCTTCCATTTGCCATCCAATTCAGTCATCATCACACCACTTCTACAATCTGGACACCTCAGCACATTCCTGGAAAAAAATGAATAAATGTAAAAGATCATAAAGGATTTATTTGTATAGCTCTCAAGCCCATCAAAAAAAAAAAAAAGAAAGAAAGAAAAGAAAAAAAGAAAACCTGCTAAAAGCCATAGTATTTGCACTCAGTCAGGGAGAAAGAGAGTTAAAGAGCAAATCACTTCCCTTTAGGAGTATTTGCTGTGTTCAAAGATAATTAAGAAAGCAGCCAGACCTCTTGGAAGCTGATGCTTTCTGAAATAGAGAATTTCCAAATGCAAAGTGTTCCTGATGGCAAGATTAATTTCTTCTTGTGCCCCTGTGCATTCTCGATGTGGCATATATCCTGGGAAAGGCCTAGGTCAAACTCAGAAGCTGAAGCTTGCCAAAGGATACGTCAGTATGTCCTGCTTTACCGTTTCCCATTCTCTCCAGACTTCGGAAAGAAAAGAATGCAGCTTTTTTTCATCCATTACCAGCCTTACAGAAGAATAATAGTTTATTTGGGACAATCATGTCGTCCCCCCCTTTAAATCCATAGACGTCTAATCCAGCGCAGACGCAGGGTAGAGACAAATTCATCTCTCAGTGCTGAATGTCTTTCTGAAATAACCCAGAGGAGTGCTAACCTGGGCCCAAAGAAAAAAAAATAATCTTTTTTGTAATAAAGTGATTATATCTAAAGAGTGTTATTCCAATATAATATTTCAACGCTACCCCAGATCCTATTTGCTCTGACTGTGGAAGGGATTCAGGACGGAGAGAAACAGGATCCTGGCCCTAGGTAAGGTGCATACTGCTAAAGGACTGATTCCAAAGAGCCCAGACTCTTGCATCTTCCCATACAAGAAAAGTGCTAAGTTCATGAACTTGAGATGCCTGTTTTTTCTTTAACAGTCATCTTTTGATGTTCCAACTATCTGGTTTTTGTTGCAAAAGCTCCTCTATATGCTGGCTTCTCCCTTACCCCTTCAGAGCAGTCCCTCAGAGCTATCGGAGAGGCTGTCCTCCGGGCATAAGACCTCAGAAAGTCTGCTGAATAAAACATAATTCTCAACTTTTGGGTTGTCCTTTTTTATTCAGCCGACATGACTCTCTAGACAGCTGTCAGCTGGTCAGCTTCAGGCACTGGGCCCGGACCTCTGGATCCCCCTCTAAGAGGTCAATTCCTGCCATCTTATCTGAGTTCCTGGGTGTGGCGGGGAGGAGAAGAGCATCTGTGCAGTCCTGTGTACACCGAAACCTTCACAGGTGATGACCTGACACACCCCTTCCTCCTTTCCTGTCCCCCACCCTCTCCCCTCTTCCTCCTTCTCTAACCCTTCCCCTCACTGGCAGCTTTCCCCAAAAGATATGCAGAACAGTTGACTTCAATGTTGCTGTTACTACCCCGCAAGTATTTTAGATAATTTCTAGTTATGAATAAAAAAGGTAATGGCTGGAGCTGAAAGGCAGATTGGGGGATAATTGTAATTTTAGTCAGCAGTACCATGTGGTGGTGACATCTGGACTTTAGAATCAGCCTGAGTCCAAATTCTCCCCTCACTATTACTCGACTTTCATGGGAACTTCCACAGCCTCAGCTTCCTCATGTGTAAAATGAGAATAATTCAAAAATTAAATGAGATAACATATGTAAAGATCTCATTATGTTTCTGGCACATAATATCTGTTTAATAAATGTTAGCTATTATTGTTAATTCCAAACCTATAACACCTCCTTACCCGTGATGTCATATTTAAAGGCCAAAAAATTAATAACAGTAGCAAAATCCCCAACAAGTTTTGGAAAACTGAGATTGAAATGGAAGAAATAAAACCTCTGAATGCAGTAAATGTGTTACGGAGTATATGACAAAGCCAATACTTTTCTATGAAAGGATTTTATACTTTGTAGTAAACTTGAAACTAGGAACTTAGTAGAATTAGTAAAGGTCAGACTTCTGGACAAAATATCTGCTTCCCTGGGCATTGTCTTGAGTCTAGTAAAATTACTGACCTTCTCCCAAACCAAGCTGTTCCTGTATATGAAACAGTGTTGAACATGGTTTTTGGTCTCCAGAAAAAGATACTACAAACTGCAAAGTATTACTCTTGATTAATAACAAGCATCCTCTCTGTTGAATTGTGTCCCCCTAAAAGATATGTTTAAACCCTAACCCCCAGTACCTCAGAATGCAGCCTCATTTAGAAATAGTGTCTTTACAAAGATAGATTAAAATAAGGTCATTAGGGTGAGCCTTAATCCGATAAAACTTGTATACTTATATAAAGAGGAAATTTGGATAAAGAGACAGGCACACAGAGAGAATGCCACTTGAACATGAAGGCAGAGATCCAGGTGATGCATCTACAAGCCAAGGAAAGCCAGAAATTACCAGTAAACCAGCAGAAGCTGGGACAGAAAGAAGCAAGTAACAGATTCGCCCTCTGAGCCCTCAGAAGGAACTAACTCTGCCAAAAAACCTTGATCTTGACTTTCTAGCCTCCAGAACTGTGAGAAAAGAAATTTCAGCTGCTTAAACCACTTAGTTTGTAGTACTTTGTCATAGCAGCCTTAGAAAACTAATACATAAACACAATGATCACAGCCATGACTATATTAAAATTCCACAGATCATATTGAAAATTATATTGAAGAATCACAGCTCCCCAGGCCTAACAAACAAATACATGCCCTTAAAATTCCTCTTGTTTTCCTAAACTATTGCAGCTGCTACACTGGCAGCAGCCTCAACCTTTCTTGTTGCTCCTGCATTATTGATTGCTATTTCATATTCTCTCAGGCACCCATTAGCTCTTCTGTTGTGATTGTTTTCTGTTTGTTTTTCACCCCGTTATGTCTTTAAAATGATTGGCATGCAGCCTTATTTTGTATTTCAATATTTAAGACTGAGAGTCAACTCAGTCTGGAAAGCAAGTGGGGGGCTCAGCTTAAAGCAACGCACTTAGCTCCAAGCATCCATGAGGGCTGTAAAGTCTCCCAGAAGCACTGGGTTGGTTGTGTCTGTGGAGTTAGGTTAATTATAACCTAGTGTTCTACCTACACCATCCCTCAGACTTCCTTTCACCTTGCTCATGATTTTAGCTGCTAACATGACTCATCTATCTGGTCTTTTCTCCAGTAAGAAGATGAGTATTACAGAAGACGTTTGCCATTCTTTGGCTCTCCAGCATCCAACAACTCACTCCAATCAACACCCTAATACAGGAGTCCCCAACCCCCAGGCTACAGACTGTTACCGGGTGAGCGAGCAAAGCTTCATCTGTATTTACAGCCGCTCCCCATCACTCGCATTACCGCCTGAGCTCCACCTCCTGTCAGATCAGCGGCGGCATTAGATTCTCATAGGAGCTTGAATCCTACCGTGAACTGTGTATGCGAGGGATATATGTTACGTGCTCCTTATGAGAATCTAATGCCTGATGATCTGAGGTGGAGCTGAGGCAGTGATGCTAGCCCCGGGGAGTGGCTGCAAATACAGATTATCATTAGCAGAGAGGTTTGACTGCACAGAGACCATAATAAACCAATTGCTTGTAGAATCATATCAAAACCCTATCCGTGAGTAGTAAGAGAAAACAAGCTCAGGGCTCCTACTGATTCTGCATTATGGTGAGTTGTAAAATTGTTTCATTATATATTACAATGCAATAATAATAGAAATAAAGTGCATAGTAAATGTAATGTGCTTGAATCATCCCCAAACCATCAACCGTCCCCCCTTACCCTGGGCCATGGAAAAACTGTCTTCCATGAAACCAGTCCCTGGTGCCAAAAAGGTTGGGGATCGCTGCCCTAATATCCCATTAGGGGATGTCCCAAAAAAATATCCCTTTTGGGAAATTCCCCAACTATGACTGCCTCCACCCAGGAATGAAGGGACTCAAATCTTTCCTGGCCCCTTTGTGTAGTCAGGGAGTGGGCATAAAACCAAAACTCAGTCCATCAGGCCTCCTTCCTGGAACTTTGAATCCTGAGCAAGTAACAAATCCTTTTGGCTTTCAGAGTCATCCCAACAGCAACACAAAGACCAGATGGTTTCTGCATTATAGTTCCTGCTGCCAAGCCTGAGGAGCTGCCTGGAACTGCCAGTTTTCCAAGACGGGTGCTCCAGACTCTTGTTAATACTTGTGCACCTGATATGCTTCTGACATACATATTCTGGCTTTCTTTTTCCATTTATTTTTCTTTTTCCTTCCTTTCCTCCCTCCCTTCCTTCCTTCCTCTCTGTCTCTCCCTTCCTTCCTTCCAACCTTCCTTCCTTCTCTCTCTCTTTCTTTTCAACCACATTTGGTCTCAGTGGCTTACAACCAAGACTCTTGACAGAGTCAAGGCCTAATCAACAGAAACTACCAGACTATGGTTGGTGCAGCTTCATCTCATATAAGCGGTGGGATACGAGGAAAATCTTATATCCAGTCTGAGCCTGTTTGCTCATGTGGAATGTGAGTCTGCTATCTGCCTTCCTAAACTCTGAGCTTATTGTGCAATCCAAGAAAGCTCTTTGTTACTGTTAAGAAATGGAAGAATGATAATGATGATGATGATGATAATGATACCAAAGATACTTTATTAGAGTTTCGTAAGGTAAATATGCAGGAAAAAGAAATACACAGATGTGAGGTGGAAGGTGGAATACTTAAAGCACTTTAAAAAATTACATAATAAATTTCTTTCTGAGTGTTAGAATAAAATATTTGAAATTCACACTACATTTCAATGTACCAAAAAAGAGAGTCATTCCTTAAAGGATGCATTTAATACTATGTAAATAATGCTGCTCTTCATTTATTTTTCTTATAAATATGGATTTCTTTGTTTCAGATTTTCTTAAGGGGAATTCTATCTGAATGTGTTACAGCTAAATTCATGAGTCCACCCATATCAGATTGCATATCATACCCCCAAATGCAATGCCTGTTAGATCTTTTGTTTATACCTTAATTGTTGGCTATATTTTTTCAATAAGCATTTTTATTGAATTATACATTCAGAAAGGTATACAAATCATAAAGGTACAGTTTATTGAACTATGACAAAGGGCACACACCCGCTGTAAGTGACAGCTAGGTCAAAAACTGAATATTCCTAGAACCTCAGAAAGTACCCTCATGCCCCTCTCAGGCCATATTTTAGCTGCCTGAATTGCCCTTAATTTTAACACCACAGAACAGTTTTTCCTGTTTCTGAAGTTTATTTAAGTGGAATTATAAACTATGTATCATTTTGTATAAGGCTTCTATAGATCAACAATATACTTATGAGATTCATTCAGGTTTTGAGTGTAGCAGTGTTTCCTTCATTATTGTGTGTTGTTCTATTGTATAAATCTACAACAACTGGTGTATTCATTCAACTCTTTGAAATGTTTCCAGTTACAAATGATATTGTTTTCAACATTCTATTTTATCTTTTGGTGTACATATGTATTTCTTTTAAATATTTACCTGGGGATATAATTGCTGGGTCATAGAATATGAATATGTTTAACTCTTATAGATAAAAAATAGTCTTCCCAAAGAGATTCTGCAGTGTTCTGCATCCTTGTCAACACTTGGCATTATCAGTTATTTTAAATTCTAGTTATTCTAGTGGGGTTTAGTGTTATCTCCTTGTAGTTTTAATTTTCATTCCCTTGATTCTAAGCACACAAAAAAGAAAAACTACATTATCTTTTATTATTTACACTGAGGGATATGCAGAGAGACAAACTGTACCCAAAGTGAGCTCAAAACTTCACAACCTTGCCCTCGAAACAAATACATGTACCTGAATCTGCATGTGTGTAGGAGACCAAGTGTATAACTGAGGAGTTCTTCAAATAGCTTCCATGCAGAATTAAGTGTTTATGAAAAGATAGATACGTAATAAACACAAGCTAATTTGAAACTTACATATATTATTAAAATTCAACTTAAGCACAACAACTATTTAGAATCTAGACCAACAAAAGGTTTTCTTTCGGGGGGGTGGGTTATTTTATCATGAGGTTTGTTAAAATTGCTGGTCCATGATGATATTCAAAAGCACACCACCTAGGGCTTCCCTAGTGGCGCAGTGGTTGAGAATCTGCCTGCCAATGCAGGGGACACGGGTTCGAGCCCTGGTCTGGGAAGATCCCACATGCCGCGGAGCAACTAGGCCCGTGAGCCACAATTACTGAGCCTGCGCGTCTGGAGTCTGTGCTCCGCAACGAGAGAGGCCGCGATAATGAGAGGCCCGCGCACCGCGATGAAGAGTGGCCCCCACTTGCCGCGACTAGAGAAAGCCCTCGCACAGAAACGAAGACCCAACACAGCCATAAATAAATAAAAATTAAAATTAAAAAAAAAAAAAGCACACCACCTAGCTGATTTTATTATCATTTTTAAACTCTCTACAGACAACACATCCCCTTATTGCCTGCACTCAGAGTGGACCACTCTCACTGCCCCATCCTTGGTTGCCACGAAGGGATTTTATGCCTTTATATGTTGAGTCATCCTTGCATTCCAGGAATAATTCCCAACTGATCATGGAGTATACTCTTTAAATTTTTTTTCTGATGTCCTAAATGATTTCAGCCCCATCCCAATTTACATCACCTACTTTGAATGGGTTTCTGGGCCTTAAAACTCAAAGAGCCTGGTGCATAGTGGATGCTAAGTGAAACATTACCTTTGGACCTAAATTTATGGGTTTCTCTGTTGACTTGGAGTGGAAACTCTTTCTTGGAGGCTAGTGGGAGTCAAAACACCATACTAATATTAGCATCTCTTCTTCTAGTGAGTTAGAGAATCAAAAATAACTAAAAAATAAAAGAGCACTTTTGTGGGACGTTAAGGAAGGGACCTGTCCCTTGGCATCATTAGCTCACTTGAGCTTGCACTCATCTATTTATTGCCAGTGAGTTTACTGGTTGGCAAATGGACATGGTGAGGACAGCACCAACTTTCAACTAGATACAGACAGAAAGAATCAGAAGTAGGAATATACTTTATTGACATGTCATTATTTCTCTAAATACCATGATCATTTAGAGACACGGTTTATGACATCTGTTTACAGTTTACAAAGGCATTAAGAACCAAGTGACAGTGCAGTAAGATTGCATGAGACAATATTCCTGTTTTTCTCCTGACTTTATTTCTGTGTTGTATCAGTTATATGACAGTTATTTAACCTCTTTACTGTGACATACCATGGTAGGGTGTGCTATGCTGTATTAACATAATTATGCTCCTTTATTGACTATAGAAAAAGAATTTTTCAAAAGTCCTGGGCACTGTAAACAGCAGCTTCTTCAAGCTAATGCACCGGAGTGTCAGCACAGAACTGCAGAGGTTAGTTAATGGAGGCTGGAATTCTGCACTATTAATAAAGCTCGATATTTAAGAATTGAAGTGAATTATCTATGAGGTTTAGGCATGGAGCTCTAGGAAATAAATATTTTATATAACTGCACGGTAAGATTAACTGTCTAAATATTATTCATTGCCTTACAATTTTTAGCACTTTATCCCTCAGTAATTAATATTATTTACTAAATATCTATTACTATCATTAAGAGGTAAAATACTATATATAATAATAAATATTATGAAATCATTATTTATACATATCAAACATGGGGCTGAGGAGGACCTGGGAAGGGGAATCTGGGCGGGGGTCAAGGGTGGCCTGGAATTTATAACTTTATTATTATATTTCAAATAATAACTATTCAAATTTCCTGTACACTATTCACTGCATGATAATATATAACATTTATTGCTATATAATGACTAGTATTTCGTTTATTAGTATTTTGTACTCATAGTACTAGCAATTAGTAACCATTTACTAAATAATAAATATATAGAAAATGATTTTAATTATATGCGAAGCCTCTCCCATCTCTCCCCCCACTTCACCCCCAGGCTACGATCTCTAGAAGAACTGGGCAGTAATTATCACATTTTCGTGCTTCTCTGAATGTTCTACAATTTGTGACACTTGAGCCATGTCTGGAAGGATGAATGGGGTTAGTTAGGAAAGGGGAGAGCGAAGGATTTGTGACACTTGAGCCGTGTCTGGAAGGATGAATGGGGTTAGTTAGGAAAGGGGAGAACGAAGGTCTTTCCAGGGAAGGGCCAACAGGTACAAAGACATAGAGACGTCTGGCACCTCAGAGGCTAGTTGGAATGGCTGGGGGCTGGCTGTCACCCTTCACAGTCTCACATCCCTAGTGCAATTTCCAAGTGTCCTCTCTCTTCAGCAAGATAGTCAAACTTCTTTAACAGAGGCTGACTTCTAAAAGAGCAAAAGTGAGATTTGCCAGGTCTCTTAAGGGCTAGACCAGAATTTGCAGTCATTTCTGCCACATTCTGCTGGTCAATGCAGGTGACAAGGTCAGCATAGATTCAAGGGGAAGAGAATTAGCCCTTACTTGTTGATGAGAGGACAGACATATGTCTGTAATGATGAGGAGAACTGGATACTATTATATGAAACAGGATTGTTCCTTGAAATTTGGGAATGAGGACATCCCAGATTAGCCACATCCCTTCTACTTTTAAATTTCACTATGTTTTGAACTACCTTACTCAAAAATTGCATTTCTTTTATTACATGAAGGAGAAAAAAGAAGGAAAAGAAAAAAGAAATCCCTGTAAAGGAAATCCGCTTTTGAAGTTCCCCAAACTAATTAAAAACACACTCGTCTCATTTATTTTATATTATCCATAAAATAATCAAAAGTTAACAGGTATTTACCTATGCCTGTTAGAGTGTTAATTTCACTAGTAAAATCATCTAAAGTATCAAATTCTAGACATCTGTTTAAACTAATAATCTTAAAGAAACTTTGTCTAAAGCAGAGTTGTGGCTCACTAGATGAAATATTTTTATTAGATTTTAAATTAGATGGAGTTCATTTGTAGAAAACAGACACCACTTCAGGTACTTAAGAAGAAAGGGATTGAATACAGTGAATTTGGTGCATACAAACTAACTGGAAATGTTGGAGGTACAAAATCCAGGATGCTGTAGATCAACACCACAGAACATGTCATCATCAGGAAGCTGGCAAGTCAGGAAGCTGCAGTCTCAAGTGGGCCATCATCCTAGTCATCATATAAGGAAAGAGTATTTCCTACAATTGTTGATCGGGATAAGAGGATGGAAAGCCACCACTTAAATGTTGACCTCTGGACCGTGTACGCATAATGAGTTATACAAGGGCAAAAACAAATTAAAAGTAAGAAAAAAACTTTAATTCTTTCTACTGCAAAAAAATGAAGCATTTCTCCCTCTTCCTTTTCTTAGAACATTCACTTCAGAAAACTTATAATTCCTGTTTCTTTGAAATATTTGTAATTCTTTTTAAAAACTAAATATGCCTCTTGCCACTTTTATAACCCAGGAATGTTTCCTCAACCTAGAAACCAACTCTGAAATGTTAGCATCAAGGAAGAAAACGCCCCTATCTCTCAGTTTTTACGGGAGGGTAGAAGCCTAACTTCAGCTGGCTCCTGGCTCTAAGTTGCAAACCTACCTCCTGTCATAATGATATAAGAAATGTATTTTTCCTTTGGGTAAAGGCAATGAGCACAGGTGGTTACCCTAATTACCAAGTGAATTTAGGACCAACTATGTGTGATAAGTTGTGCTGTCCTGTGCTGTTTATCTTGAGAACACGGATGGAATCGGTTGTGTCTGCTCGGCTGCATAAAAGGGTGAGGTTCCTTTCTCTCTTTGCATTCTTCTACCAGATTACCTGTAATTCACGTCACATTCTGGTTCAGGCTTATTCAATAACAAAATGTTTTTCTTTTCTATTTTTGTGGGGAGGATTTCTGGGTTGGCAGGGGATCTTGTTTTTATATTTCCCCAACACTTGTATGCCACGGCCTCTGTGCCTTTGCTCCTGTTTATTTTTTTCACTTATTCAAGTCTTGCATGAGTGCATTTGTTAGGCAAAACCTAAATCATACCCAGAACCCTAACTCTGGGTGAGCCTGGGAAATGTCGTTTTTAGCTTTCCAGTCCCTACAATGTACGTTTCATCAAAAGAATGAAGTTCTAAATTTCTAGACAAGTAGTGAATAAGGCATCATAAAAATCACGTAGTCCAAATGAGTTTAATTCTCTGCTTTAAATCCTGGAGGAACTCTAGTATTTGAATTTTTCTAACCACGAGCTGCAACTGATACACACCTCAGCACCTGCCAGGTGTCAGTGAGAATTAATGACCAGTTCTGAGCATCTTCTCTGCCAACAGGCCTGAGCTAATCATTCTATTTTTTAGCTATCACAACAACTGTGCAAGTTGACTATAATTACCTGGATTTTGCCCATTTGGACACTGAGGTTCGAACAGTTTGCATGTCCTGTCCCAAACTATACAACTAGAAGGGGAAAATTCAACATTTAAATTTAGGTGGTTTGATCCATTCCCCTACTTGTCTCATGATTTTCCCTTTTTACCTTCAGGTTCCTAGATCAACCCAGTGGGGTTTCTCCTGCCATATCACACACAGTTTCAATAATACTACTAGCGTTAAGAAAATGCTTTCAAGATAAAGAAGTAGAGGCTTTTCTAGATGTGGCTTAACTCAGGAACCTGGTTTGCAGTACCACCAGCTGCCCCTGCCCTTCTGGCCAGCCTGTGCCCAACAGCTTCTGTGGATGGACAGCTAGAGGGGGAGGCAAAGCACCTTCCCAGCGGGGCTCTGCCTTTCACCACAGGACCGTATTGGGTAGGTTACTTCACTTTTCTAAGCCTCGACTTCCAAATCTGTAAAACAGAGATAAAAACTGAGTCTGCCTCACGGGTTTGTGAGGACTGAATGAGAAAACACACGCAAAGCACCTGCCCCATAGAAAGCACCAAATGAAGGTCAGAGCTCCTGATGATTCCATGATAATCAAACTTAACACTTCACGAAGCAGTACATTCTCATTTGAGACAGCCTGAGTTACTGACAAATGGTTTCTTATATAGAGCAGAATTTTGCCTCTAGTGCATTTTATTCATTGGTCTTAAGTATTCCCTCTGGGAAAAAAGCAAATTAGGCATCACACTCTTCCACATGACAACCCTTTAAGTAGTTGAAGGTACATTTCCCCTGTATTTCCTACATTTTCCCCTCTCCAGGCTAATACTTCACAGTCCTTTCCATTGACTGTGATATGGTCGTCAGACACTATGCCATCCTGTTTCCCCTTTAGACAATCTAGTTTGTAACCCTCATATGTGACACTGTGAACAATATGGGCCCAGAGGTGAACACAGTACTCCAGAGGTGCTGTGCCGATGCAGAAAACTGAAAGTCTGAACCTCCCTTGGTCTGGGTACAGTTTAGCTTAGCTTAACCTGACATTTGCTGTAAACAACCTCCCTACACTGTTCACCCATATGAAACTTGTGTCTGCCAACTTCCCCACCCAACCCACACTCAAGATTTTATATACAAACTACTCTTTAGCCAGTTCTCCTCAAGTTTATTTTTGGAAATATTTTTAAACTGTTGGTATTTACATTTTATTCCATTTTATTTCACAACAGTTTTGACTATCATCTCAGCCCCTCAAAAGTTTTTTTTATTGAAATATAATTGATTTGCAATGTTTCAGGTGTACAGCAGAGTGATTCAGTTATACATATATATAAGTATATATACATATTCTTTTTCAGATTTTTTTTTTAACATCTTTATTGGAGTATAATTGCTTTACAATGGTGTGTTAGTTTCTGCTTTATAACAAAGTGAATCAGTTATACATATATATATGTTCCCATATCTCTTCCCTCTTGCATCTCCCTCCCTCCCACCCTCCCTATTCCACCCCTCTAGGTGGTCACAAAGCACCAAGCTGATCTCCCTGTGCCATGCGGTTGCTTCCCACTAGCTATCTATTTTACATTTGGTAGTGTATATATGTCCATGCCACTCTCTCACTTTGTCACATCTTACCCTTCCCCCTCCCCATATCCTCAAGTCCATTCTCTAGTAGGTCTGTGTCTTTATTCCTGTCTTACCACTAGGTTCTTCATGACCTTTTTTTTTTTTTTCCTTAGATTCCATATATATGTGTTAGCATACTGTATTTGTTTTTCTCCTTCTGACTTACTTCACTCTGTATGACAGAGTCTAACTCCATCCACCTCACTACAAATACCTCCATTTCGTTTCTTTTTACGGCTGAGTAATATTCCTTTCCTTATAGGTTATTACAAGATATTGAATATAGTTCCCTGTGCTATACAGTAGGTCCTTGTTGTTTATCTATTTTATATATGATAGTGTGTATCTGTTAATCCCAAATTCTTAATTTATCCCTCCCCCCAAGAGCTTTTTAATCTTGATTTCATTATTTGCTATATAAACAAGTTCTCTGGATTAGCTAGGATTAGGTTTGGCTATGAATTACATGACACTAAGATGCCACGACTGAAACAAAACAGAAACGTATTCCATCTTATGTGAACAAAGACCATAGATAGAGCCCGTGGGACTGGAGTGATGACTGTGATCATCAGGGACCCTGGTCCCTTTGACTGGGTCCTAGCATCCTAAACACCTCTTTTACCTCATGGTCCAAGATGAAGGCTAGAGCTTCAGCTGTCACATCTACTCTCCAGCCAACAAGAAGGAGGAAAGAGCCAAGAAGTTCATCAGCCTATTTAAGATGACCACCTGAAAGTGTCATTCCATGTAACACTTTGGTTTATAGACCCTTATTTAGAATGTAGCCACGAGGCCACACCTACCTGCAAGAGAGGCTGAAAAATGAAATATCTGTTCTGGGCAGCTATGTTTCAGGCTAAAAAGAATAATTCTATGAAGTAAGAGGGTGAGAACAGGTACTGAGGGGCAACTAAGAGTTTCTTCCACACCTTCCCAGGTTTGTGTCCTTAGTAAATATGAAAGCCTCCTTTCTATGACTTTATTCACATCATTGATAAAAATCCTTTAGGGGACCCAGACATGGGCACATTCAGCAAGTGAAATATTCTCCCATGTCCAGCAGTGAAAAGTGCCTTAACCATATCATTCATTCAACAAGAAACCCCTAAATATAGCAAAGCTGAGGGTGGGGTGTGTAGGACAGGGTGGGGTTGGTAATGTCAAAACTTGTACCACATTGTTCACCACCAAGGAAACTGAGGATGAGAGAACGGACCCTAGAATATGCATGCCTTTGCTTTTATTGTCATTATTTTCTCTTTAATACTTTGACATGTAGGTCGTACCTGATTTCTTTCTGCTAAAGTAAGGTGGTTAAAACCAAACTCTTTCTAGCTTGTTATCTCTACAATTTTTAGTTCTGTATCTCAGATTTACAGCCCAGGACACCTTTAGGTACCAAATGGAGTAAATGTCATAGACTCCATCCACTTAAGTAGAGCAGTGCTTCTCAAATGTCAATGTGCACAAATTATGTGGAAGAAATTGTTAAAGTTCAGACTCTGAGTCAGTAGGTCTGGGAGGGAGCCTGAGATTCTGCCTTTCTAACAATCTCCTTGGTGATGCCAGTGCTGCTGGTCCTTAGACCACACTCTGAGATTAGGCTACACGCTCCATGTGACCACAGACCCTGTCGGCGATGTACCCATATTCCCAAAACCCAACAGTGTACGTAGCACACAGAAGAGGCACCATAAATTTTTTTTTGAATAAGTGAATAAATAATAGAAATATGGCCCCATAAGCTACCTATGGAAAGTAAAATTCAACTTAATTTACTTCTACTCATAATTACTCATGTAATAAGCATCTACCTCATGCCATGAACTATATTGATACCTTAATGCCATTAATTATTTAGTGTTTACAACAATCCTGTGAGTTATGTATTATTTCCATATTGAAAATGAGGAAACTAAAGATCGGAAAGATAAGTTTGCCTAGAGTTCGGAAACTAGAAAATAAAAATTTTAAATGATAGAGCAGTATATCTGGTTTACAATGTTGTGTGAATTTCTGCTGTACAGTGAAGTGACTCAGTTATACACATATATACATTCTTTTTTATATTCTTGTCCATTATGGTTTATCACAGGATATTGAAAATATTTCCCTGTGCTATACAGTGGGACCTTGTTGTTTATTCATTCTATATGTAATAGTTTGCATGTACTAACCCCAAACTCCCAATCCACCTCTCCCCAACGCCCCCCCTGCCCCCCGCCTTGGCAACTACAAGTCTGTTCTCTACGTCTGTGAGTCTGTTTCTGTTTTGTAGACAAGTTCATTTATGCCATATTTTAAATTCCACATATAAGTGATATCATATGGTATTTGTCTTTCTCTTTCTGGCTTACTTCACTTAGTATGATAATCTCTAGTTGCAAGATACATCATGTTTTTAAAAATAATTGAAAAAATAGTGATTTTGTAAGAGAGAAGTAAAAGAAATTCCTTCCCAGATTGTAGATGATTTACCTTGGATCAAAAAGTTAGTTGCTTCATTTTGTACCAGTCTTTTGTACTGAAAGCTTAGTATGTAATTTGAATGGAGAGATAACTGGGTTATATGTTTTATTTTGTTGAGATAACATTGTAAATCAACTATACTTCAATAAAAATATAAGTTAAAAAATAAATAAAGTTTTATTGGAACACACACACACAAAAATAAAATAAAATAAAAAGATAGAACAGAGAGCAAAACAGATCTGTGCAATCCTAAGGTCCACCGTGCTCACCTGCCTCTTTTTACGAAGGGAAAACAAACCACTAACCCTCACAACACCAAGCTCATTTGACAGATTATTCCCACCCTCTGGCTCAAGCTGCAAAGAAAGCATCTCTTTACCAGCTCTGGAAACAAAGAGCAGGTAAGGGGGCTGTACCAAAGCTAAAGTCCCCATGAAGGTCCCACCCCCACCAGTTTCTAGTTTACGAGTGGGCCCACCTCACAGCCTTAGCTCAAGGGCAAGGCTCCAGAGCACCAAGCATTGCCTAAACCTCTGGGACCAGCCTTAGTCACCACTCCATGATAAGATAATCCATGACACAGACAACATTTGGGTGAAGTGTCTATACCCCAAGTATATTTGTTTGACTTATCTCTAAAACTCACAACTCGCGTCGATTTTAACAATAAGAATTTTTTCTTCAATTTGGGTCACTACATGCATAAAATTGTTACAAATTTTTATTTCCTTACCCTATCTCTTTATTGTACTACATTGAAGATGGTGGATTTAAAAAAAAAAAAAAGTTTACTAGGAGATTTCTCAAAATAAATAACAATAAATAACAAATAATTCATCCATAAGAATGTGTGCAATTAATTAGATTAAAAATGGCCACAATTACTTGGCATCTCCTCCCATCAAGAGGAGTTTGTTTCCACATTTCTTGAATATGGGCTGGACTTGTGACTTGCCTTGACCAGTAGAATGCAATGGAAGTACTGTAATGTTGTGTGAGTTGAGTCTGGTTCTCAGGAAGCTATGCAGCTTCCATTCTTGCCCTCTTGGGATGCCATAGCTGTGAGATCCAGGCCAGGCTGACCTGCTGGAGAAAGAGAGATCACGTGGAGCAGAGACAAGCTGTCCTAGCTGAGGCTCCCTAGATCAACTAGCTCCCAGCCTCGCTGCCTGCGAATTGCAGCCGCATGAGTGACCCCAAGCAAGATCGGCAGAATTCCCAAATTGCTGACCCACAGACTCGGGAGTAAATAAAATGACCGTTGCTACAACAGACAACTGATACCGTATGTAATATTAACTCTACATGTTGCCATAGGGATTGGAAACCATGGCTGTAACACACCTAATCCAGGGTCTGGCATATGCTATGTGCTTAATAAATATTAGATGTATTATTATTTTTCAACAAATTGTGTATTTCAGATTTTGTGAGAGTTCAAAGTTAAATGCATTTCATAAGACCAGCTTGCAGATGTTATACTTAATAAACTGAGGTTAAAAAGGAAAGTTTACATTGAAACCTTGCTTAACTAAAGATAAGTTATGTCCAGTATAAAAAGCAATGGATAAAATATTAGAAGGAATGATTTGCACTCACCTAGTCCCGTCTTTGACTGCAAAAAATTCACTGAAATCAAGCAATGTTTGATATTGTTTTCAAGGTTTCTAAGAGGAAAATATTCTAAGATTTCCCTTCGTGACTTTTTCCTCCATTAGGGCATGAGTTCCCTTTTATGTCTAGACAAAGTCTCCACTAAAGAAGCTTGTTATCTGACTGTTTGCTCAACTGAAATGCAAAGATCGTTGCCACATTCCCATTACTACTGTGCAAACACCCGAGGCTCTTTCTATGTTAATTACATCAAGACTCTGGTTTTGTGAAGAAGGAGCTCACAATCAATCCTGTGGTGAGTCCCATCTTGATAAATCAACTGATTTCGGGAGAAGTAACTCTCACAGCAACCCTGTGATGTAGGAAGATAAGATAAGACAAGATAAGATAAGGTATTTTCCATCCTGTTTCTTTGTTTGCTTATTATTTTAACCTTACCCTATTTAATATGTGAGAAATAAGGAAATTGAATGATTTTTCTAAAATAAGAGAGAGAGATAATACAAGTTAGAATTGGTATTTTACTCCCCCATAGACAACTGACTACAAATTGAGCGTTTTTTTTACTACTCAGCTAATTATAATGATATTGAAAGTAGTGCCATTCACTTCACTGGTGGGTTAAGTGGGGGCAATATGTCCCACCAGCAACTATTGGTTCTTGGGGGAGTGAAAATTTTTTTAGATATTACAATAGTTTATGTCCCTCAAAAGGGCCAAGGAACATAAACAGATATACAGAATACTGGTATTAAAATTTCATAGGAAATAATGGTTACTAGGAAAATAATGGCTCTTTAGGAGGGTAATAATAAAAAGAATGTTGAGAAACTCTGACTTAACTTTTTCCTTTTGTTTTCAGTTTCATTAAGATATAATGAACATAAAATTGAAAGATATCTAAAGTGGACAATGCGATGATTTGATATACGTTGTACGTTGGGAAAGAATTCCATTCATAGAGTGAATTCACACATCCTTCATCTCCCATATTACCCCCTTTTGCTTTGGTGAGAACAATTATGTTCTACTCTCTTAGTAAATTTTAATTATGCAATACAGTGTTATCAACTACGATCACTGTGTTAGACATTAGATCCTCAGACCTTATTCATCTTAAGGCTGAAAGTTCATACCCTTTTACCTATCTCTCCCTATTTCCCCCACGACACAGCTGCTGACAACCACTTTTCTACTTTCTATGAGTTTGACTTTTTTTAAATTCTACATAAAAATGATACCATTTCTCGGTCTGGCTTATTTCACTTAACACGATGTTCTCCAGGTTCATCCATATTGTCAAAAATGATAGGATTTCCTTCTTTTTTAAGGCCGACATATATATACAGACACTTAGGTTGTTTCCATACCTTGGTTGTTGTGAATAATGCTGCAGTGATCATGGGAGTACAGATATCTCCCTAGATAATGGTTTTGTTTCCTTTGTATGTCAGAAGTGGGATTGCTGGGTCATATGGTAGTTCTATTATTGATTTTTTTGAAGAACCTCCACACTGTTTTTCATAGTGCCTACAACAATGTACATTCCCACCAACAGTGCCCAAGGGTTCCCTTTTCTCCACACCCCCACCAGCATGTTTTATCTCTTTTTTAAAATAGCCATTCTAACAGGTGTTAGGTTATATCTCACTGTGCTTTTTATTTTCATCCCCCTGATGATTAGTGATGTTGAGCACTTTTTCATGTACCTATTGGCCATTTGTATATCTTCCTTGGAAAAATATTTATTCAAATCCTTTGTTCTGACTGCTCCACCCACCAGCCTTTCCCTCTCTCTCCATATCTTCTGGCCTCCCTATTTCCTGAGACACAACAATATTGAAATTAGGCCAGTTAATAATCATACTATGGCCTCTAAGCATTTAAGTGAAAGGAAGAGTCACACGTCTCTCACTTAAATCAAAAATTATAAATGATTAAGGTGAGTGAGGAAGGCATGGTGAAATTCACGATAGGATGAAAGCTAGGACTCTTGCACCAAACACTTAGCCAAGTTGGGAATGCAAAGGAAAAGTTCCTGAAAGAAATTAAAATTGCTACTCCAGTGAACACATGAATAATAAAAAAAAGTGTAACAGCCTTATTGCTGATATGGAGAAAGTTTTAGTGATTTGGTTAAGAGATCAAACCAACCACAATATCCCCTTAAGCCAGAAGCCTAATACAGACCAAGGCTCTAATTCTCTTCAATTCCATGAAGTCTGAGAGAGATGAAGGCACTGCAGAAGAAAAGTTTGAAGCGAGCAAAGGTTGGTTATGAGGTTTAAGGAAAGAAGCCATCTCCATAACATAAAAGTGCAAGGTGAAGCAGCAAGTGCTGATATACAAGCTGCAGCAAGTTATTCAGAAGATCTGGCTACGATGATTAATGAAGGTGACTACACGAAACAACAGACTTATATTGGAAGCAGATGCCCTATATTGGAAGAAGATGCCACCGAGACTTTCATAGCTAGAGAGGAGACATCAGTGTCTGACTTCAAATCTTCAAAGGACAGGCGGACTCTCTTGTTAGGGGCCGATGCAGCTGGTGATTTTACGGTGAAGCCGATGCTCATTTACCATTCCAAAAATCCTAGGGCCCTTCAGAATTATGCTCGGTCTGCTCTGCCTGTGCTCTATAACTGGAACGACAAAGCCTGGACTTCAGCTAAAACAGCAGAAGCTGTCCTGCTCCTATACTCCTTATTTGCTGCATACACTTCTCCAATGTGTTGAAGCCCTTCTTCTAATCTAGTTTATATCCCAAGTTTGTATCCACCTTGGCAATAAAATTCTTCCACTTACCCTAGGACTTTTTGAAATAAGATTATAATGTTCCAAGTCATGTAGAGACTGGGTCCATAAATGCCCTATATATATATCTCACTTCTTAGCAGTAGCCACAGTGATTGGTTCAGTGGGTGAACACGTGAGCCAAATTGTCCTGAGTCTGTCTGTGGAATTTTTATATAGCAAAATGGGGAAAAAACGTATTCTTACTTTGCTCTGGAATCACAAAATTTGGAGACTCTAAGCCTGGAATTGGTTACCTTCCCACACCCCCACCATGTATATGAATCCATCGCTCTGCAATAGAAGAGGACAAAATCAATAAGCAGGAAAAACAGAAACAAAAGACAACCATGATGGCACTGTGTCTCCAGGTCCTATATCTGAAGTTCCGCAGTTTGCCCGATCCCTGCAGCTCTTTCTTGGCTTCTCAGAACAACCCCCCGGATGACTTCATTAAAACAACCTTGGTGCTTAATCTTTCTTAAGTTGGAGTTTACGTCATTGCAAACATAAGAATATTAACTGTAGCAGAGATAGCTAACTCTTATGCCCAAAATATATGCATTTCCTTCCTGGAGTTGTTACCAGGAACTGCAACCCAGTCAGGCAACACACTTTCCAGCCTCAATACACCTAGGTGGGGCCATGTGACTTGTTCTTAGTAATGGAAACAAGCGTGTATTAATTCCAGACCAGGATTGTTAAGAAGTGGTTATATCTTCTTCACTCTTTTTTTTTCTTCCACTAGCTGAATACAGATAAGCACAGTGTCAGATGGTGAACCTACAAGAGAGAACGAGGCTGAAATCCTAAATCACTAGTTGGAGGAAAGTTTCCCACTAATCCCTTTGGGATTTGATGTGATTGAGAAGTAAACTTCTATCATACATATTTGAAAAATTATATATTTTGAGGATTGTGTGATACAGCAACTACTCCTATCCCAAAGTAATTCACTAACTATTGAAGTATTTCATCTCAATTTTTTCATGGCAATTAAAATTTTCTTTGAGCTTAGGAATGAACATGAAAGATATCCTAGAAGAGGTATCACTTGAACCAAATCTGGAAACATGAGAAGAATTTAATTGTGTGATAAAGGAAGAGAATGGCATTCCAGTGGAAGAGAAGCACGTATGCAAAAAAGGACAGCAAGAAAAATCATGGAATATTTGGAGACTAGTAATCCATTTATTATTAATAAAGAAAGAAGAAGAGTAATGGGATATCAGTTGAAGTAGCAGGGGGGAACCAGATCATAATATGTCTTGGACCAAAACAAATTCTATGAAACTCTGGGTTCCCATAACCACAATCATTATATCACCCTTGATGACAGAAAGAGCAAGTAATTCTTTATAGAAATTTTTTTGTAGGATTCATGGCATGTATATCAAGAGAAGAAAATGTTGATGCTCTGCACATAACTAATGGAGTTAAAGTTTGGGCTAATTTCCGGACTGAACTTGAACTTGAAGGTAGTTAATGGTCTTTGCAGTAGCTTGGGATAAAACTGCTTAGTAAGAGTTCTTTGTATGGGATGGTGACAAAATAATATAAATGAATTCTCTCCCGCAGGATATAGAAATAAAAAATACTCACAGGGAAAGCAAATCACTTAAGCAATGGCTGTATCCAGAAATATTGTTAACAATTCTCTGTGAGGTTTATGGAATAAGCCAGTTATGGAAGTATCAGGACCCAAGGCCAATTGATAACAAGAAAGTGACACAGTAGCCAGGTTACCTTGCTTTATCTTGCTTTCTTGTGCTAATCCCACATAACCAGTGGTGATCTGGGTGTACCACTTCCACGCCACCTTAGAAACGACTGCACTCAACCTATTATGCCACACTAACGAGTTCGTATTCCATCTTGAATGTGCAAGTTACTCCTACAATAAGGTAACAGCCATAATGTCAACTCCCAGGAAATACAATTGCATTTTTAGTCCAGGCTTATTTGACCTCTAGTAATCAATCATGGACTCTGACATGGAAAAATTTTACATTAAGTGAAAGAAAATAAATGGGTTAGAGGAAATCAACTGAAACAACTGTTTTATAACACGCAGGAAAGTAATATTTTAAAATAGTCCATCTGTTGACAGGATATTGATACTTGGAAATTTCTGTGGATAAACTTAGCAGGGCTTTGGCCTTTCATGTTGCAACTATGACTCTTACTGGCCAGAAAGTAGCCATGGAGGCAAAGGGAATACTGTTTAGATACTGACAATAAATGAGATAAAAATCCAATAGAAGGATTGCACATTGCAAGAAACAGAGTAGTTGATTTAGGATTGTATGTCATTTGGGCAATCAAGATTTCTCAACCCGTTTTTCACAAGATGTTATATGGTATTTTACAATTAACGTTTCTGACCAATGATGCTTGGAAAATGTTAGCTTCAATAGATTTGAGCAAGTTTCTTAACTGCAGGATTTTTCAGAGCCTGTAATACGCTAAGCAGCATTTTTAATGTCTAAGAAAGGATTTCAAGCATACAGCCTATTTCTCTAACTTATTTGATCTTACAACATTTTTGGGTAAAACATCTTAAACAATGCTCAGAATTACCAGTTTAACTAGTTCCATGCACTGTCATTGTGACCAAAGAATTAATTTTTAATTCAGTCTTTCAAAATTTGTATAAGAGAATTTAGGTAAAGCAATTGTTTAGTATTGTAATTAGGGGGAAATTCTTACCCAAAAGAAATTCTGCACCTGGACTTACCATGGAAACCTCAGTCAGAATAAACAAAAGAGCCATATTTACCAGAGGGATATGGAGTGTCCTCTCCATGGGAACCGAGTGAGCTCTAAGGCCATGGACCCTTCAGGTCTTTTGATCATACAAGGACAGCGCTTCTCATCTCAAGTAATAAAGTACCTTACACAAATAAAATTCATTATTTTATGGCACAGCTACTTAAAATGCAATATTTTCACTGCTTTTATAGTCAAATGACTAAGCCTATCTTGGTGAGAACAACAGTAGTATTCTTTTTTACTTAGAATACCAAAAGATTACCTTTTCATTAAATATGGTCATCTTCCTTAAAAAATTCATTGAAAGATATGTATGGGTCTGGTTGACTTGCAATACAAAGAAAAGTTAAATGGAACAGTTATTCCATCTGTCTGAATTAAAATGAAATCTGCAAATTCTGTAAAATGAGAGCATTAAAATTTGTTTCCTGTCATTGTGCCAACAACTAACAGGCTACTTCTGTTTTTAACATTAAATCTCCACAGAGGAAGCTTACTGAGCTAAGATTTTTTTTTATATATAAATTTATTTATTTTATTTTATTTATTTTTTTATTTTTGGCTGCTTTGGGTCTTCGTTGCTGCACAGGGGCTCTCTCCAGTTGCGGCGAGCGGGGGCCACTCTTTGTTGCGGTGCACGGGCTTCTCACCGTGGTGTGGTGGCCTCTCCTGTTACGGAGCATGGGCTCTAGGAGCGTGGGCTTCAGTAGTTGTGGCATGCAGGCTCAGTAGTTGTGGTGCACGGGCCTATCTGCTCCGCGGCATGTGGGATCCTCCCAGACCAGGGATCGAACCGTGTCCCCTGCATTGGCAGGTGGACTCTCAACCACTGCGCCACCAGGGAAGTCCCCTGAGCTAAGATTTTTGTTATAATATTGAACACAGTCTAAGGAATACTTTGGTTTATTTTTTTTTCAAAATTCCTAGGCAGATACATGAATCTATCCTAAGAACAGTAAGAACTACACAGAAGACCTAGGATGCCTAGGAGTCAGAAGACGTGTGTCCAATGTGTAGTTCTGCTACCATCTTTGGACAATGAGCAAACTACTGCAGGTATCATTTCCCCAACACAAAATGAAAAGGTTAGAATTGATCAACCTAGCTTTAAAAAGCCATGACTTGAAAATAATTTTCTAATGTGTCAGCCCTTTCAGCTGAAACTCAAATAAGTAGAATGAGAGTGGGTTCCAGTATCTCATGACTATCACTATTGCAAAGTAATGTAAAGATTTCCAAAGGCTATTTCAATGTGCTCTTGTGAAGCCCATTCCTAAAAGGAGGTGCCTATTGATTTCATACAATGATTCTAAAGGAACCTCTGGAGGTCAAGTAAGGAAGGGGGTCTGGAAGGAACAAGTTCTGCAGAGTTCAAAGTTACACAGGTTTGCCCCTTTGACAAACCATTTATACACCGCAAGATTTCCATTTCGTTTTTCCTTGATTTTGTGACTTTTCCTGAACTTTCTAATCTGAATTTGAATCACATATAAATTGGAGCTAATACGTGAGCCCAAGTCATACAAGATTGCATATGGAAAGTCATATATTCAGGGGCTCATTTTAAGAGAAAGTTTATTTTTACATCTTTGAGACGTTTGTGTGAATACTTATGACACCTAGTGGTCAAAAACTGGGAAATGAGATATTTAAGGAAGAGGAAGTGGGAATGGCCTGAAAGAGGAAAATCTATAGATAAAGGAAGAACTGCTTTTTAGCAAAACACTTGTCCATAAAGGTGTCTGATTCTGGAATCGTTTATATAAGAAGAATCAACTTAAAGAAAACAGAAAATACAAAGGGTCACATGATCCTTAAAAATAAAAAGAGTCTAAAGAATCTGGAACTATGCCATCTTCAGAGAATGAAGAAGAATTTCATCCATTTGTATTCTTCCCATCTAGCAGTTTGAAAAACAATCATTCAAGAACTTCTGTGATGCATGGATGCACACTGGTCTTTAGGACAGTGAACTGACAGGACAGCGTCTTTCCATTTTGTATCAGAACATCTTTCTATTTCCCATGTGTTGATGCAGTCTTTAAAAAATGTTTCCAATAAAAGGAAAATCTAAATTATTCATGATGTCTACTTTGCAAAATCTTCAAAGAGAAGAGATGTAAAATATGGAATTCCTTTTCAATAAAAACAGTAGCTTACCTTCTCTCTTAAAAAAGTGAGAATCAGAAAGATAATGATAATCAGAAGAGAGGAGATGCACAGAGTTCGAATGAATTTGAAAAAATAATTCACTGGGGTGGGGAGCAGGCAGGAATGAGCACAATGGGTTACAGAGAAAGCCTCGTTAATAATATTCCTAGAAATTGTTACAGGTGATCACTCCTCCTGGTTCCTCTCTCAACTTTTTGGCATTTCCAAATGAGATCCACCCTAGGAACTTTATCACAGAAGGCCTATCAGCTCTACTATCCACTTTCCTTCATATATTGAATATATTCCATACTTTAAGACAAACCATAACCAATTGCTTAGACTTCTCCTATCTGAAGTATATTCCAAAATATTAGTTGCTCTTATGAAATTTATTTTACAGGCTGTAGGGATAGTGTTGAATGATGTCATGTAAGTCCCCTCCTTTTGAAAGCAAAGCCCTGAACATTCTGGTACATATGCCTTGCCTAAGAAGGATGATCCCATTAATATATCAATCTAGTTATTAATTTCCATATTTAATTTAGTTTGAAATTTCTCAATAATTATTTGTTAATTTGGATTACCTATACTACTGCTTCCTTTCATTATTGTAAATAGCCAAGAACTGGGAGGCTCTGGAGTTCTTTCCAGACACTGAGAATTGAATTGGCTCAGTAGATAAATATTTCCTATAATTTTGAAGCCAAAAGAGTTTAAATTGGAGTTAGCTGCTTAGTATAGAGAAGGAAAGAAAGGAAGAAATAAAGGGGGAGGAAGGAAAGAAGGAAGGAAGGAACGAAGGAACGAAGGAAGGAAGAAAATAAGTTCTTAGAATCCAAATGCCTAGTAAACACGTTTTCAGAAACTGAGGGAAACCAAAATACTCTTTATGCATTGAACTTTCTCTTGAGATCTTTCTTAGAGCCCTGTCTGGAAGTCAAGTGAATGGGACCTTGCAGAGGCTCTACCATTAAGCCTCTGTGAATCCTTGGACAAGTCACACAAACATTCTGTATCTTCCTCTCTTCATCTTACAATATGGAGATATTTTGCTAGATGATATCTAACTAAGGTCCCCTCCGCTTCAGAATTTGATTTTTTAAATAGTTTATTGTATTTACTTATTCTTATCTTATTTTCTCTGCTAATTAGGCCCCTCAAGTTTCCAGTTCAATACCCTTTGAGATTTGAACCAAGAGAAGAAGAGGAAAACAGAGCTAATATCTGTTTTTTCACTGCTATGAGAAACGAGAAAACAGAAAAATATACTGGAAGATTATCTTGGGAAAGAAAAAATTACTGTTTTAAAGCAAAATAAATAAATCATGAACATAATTTAGGCAGTGACATATAATGTTATTTTTGGGTGTTAAGTTCAATAATTATGACATTTTAAAATACTACTGGTTTGAAAGTTAGGAATTGGTAATTAGTGTTTTGAAGGTAGGAAGGGAGTAGGCTTAAAAAACTTAAGGGTTCAAAAAGCTGGAAATTGCTTTTAACAATTCTACATATTTCCAGAGAGATTCAAATATGTGGAACTCTCCTAAGAGAGAGTGCTCTCTCTCTTAGGAGAACTTGAATTCTCCTAAGTTTCCTTCCAGCCCTGAAAATCTGAGAGTCTATGTTTATTTCTCCTGGATTTTTCTACCAAATGGCCTTTCCAAGTCCCTCTGAGCTTAGAGTTATTTAATTTCATGACTCCTATTTTCTGAAGGAAACCAGAATGTCATCCCAAAGTATGCCTCTTTGACATAAAAATTATTTTGAGCTGAAGGCAATTAAGAAGCAGTAAATGCAGATAAAGTTACCCCCTTTTCTGCCTAAACACAGGAAATAAATTCTCCTTTCACTGGAGACAGACTCTTAGCCCAGAGAAGGCACCAGAAGAATCTGCAAAACAAACTTGTTAAACTAACCCTTATCTTCCAAGTTACTTCTTCACCATTTACCCACCCTTAGCCCAAACCCCTTTTTGTTTTTGTTTGGTTTTTTTTAACCAGTGAATTGTACACTTTATTTTTTATTTATTTTTTTAAATTTTTATTTATTTATTTATTTTACTTATTTATTTTGGCTGCGTTGGGTCTTTGTTGCTGCGCCGGCTTTCTCTAGTTGCGGCGAGCAGGGTCTACTCTTCATTGTGATGCGTGGCTTTCTCATTGCAGTGGCTTCTCTTGTTGCAGAGCAGAGGCTCTAGGCGTGCGGGCTTCAGTAGTTGCGGTGCCTGTGCTCACTAGTTGCGGTGCGAACTCTGGGACGCGTGGGCTTCAGTAGTTGTGGCTTGCAGGCTCAAGAGTTGTGGCTCGCGGGCTCTAGAGCGCAGGCG
This sequence comes from Eschrichtius robustus, assembly GCF_028021215.1. Classification (NCBI taxonomy): domain Eukaryota; kingdom Metazoa; phylum Chordata; class Mammalia; order Artiodactyla; family Eschrichtiidae; genus Eschrichtius; species Eschrichtius robustus. Next base: position 25,023,551 of record NC_090840.1, on the reverse strand, counting down.
CTGTAGTCGTGGCGCACGGGCTTAGTTGCTTCACGTTATGTGGATCTTCCCGGACCAGGGATCGAACCTGTGTCCCCCGCATTGGCAGGCGGATTCTTAACCACTGTGCCAGCAGGGAAATCCCCCAAACCCCTTTTTCTTGTCAATTCTTTGCAAATTTATTGTTTCTTTGTCTAAAAGATACAAATGCTTCCTGCTCCAATCACTTCTTCCAGCCTTCATTCTCCTGTGCAAGCTCCATGTACATGTAAAAATTCAATACACGTTGTATGCTTTTCTCTGTTCATCTGTCTTTGTCAGTTTAATTTTCAGACCCAGCCAAGGACGAGAAAAACTTTTTCCTCCCCTACGATACCAACCCACGAGAACAGGAGAGTCCATCAGTGGACTGATGAAGACAGGAAAGTGAGAAGATTTAGGAATAAAGATCATTTTCACTGTTTTTACCATCTTTTACCTGGTGAGGAAATGATGAAGTGTAGGTAGCCTAGAAAGAGTAAGAAATAAGAAACAGGAGTGTAGGCACACTAGTACTACCAGGCAATGCCTGGAAAAATATCAGTGTTTTGTTTGTTTGTTTTCAGAAGAAACTATTTTTTGCACTCTAGCCCCTCCCCAAAGGAATGAGTTTGTTCAAGAAACTCATTCACATGGTGTCAAGTACTATTTGTAAGTGGGTGATGTGGCTTGTATATTTATAGTAGCACTTCTAAGGAAGTGCTGAAGAAAATCCTGTGGCTGAGCAGAGTGTTAGATTGTTTCAGTTCCTGTGATATTTATTTAACATAAACTAAAGCGTGAGAGCGCACTTACCATGCACACAACTCAGAGAATACCTGCTACCCTGTCCCAGTGGACATTGGTTGTAAGATAAAAAGCCAAAGCTATAGGGCCCACTCGGCCAGTGTTCCTTTTCCAAATAATAAATTTACCATAGAACTAGATTTTTTAAATCTACCAGAAGAGTTTTGAAAGGCAGCAAAAAGATTAATGGTGGAAAGGGAAAAACCCAGGATACAGAGGAATTAAAGAACCTGTATTTTCCCTTTTAAACTAAATTCTTACTACATTAGCCTGCTTTTGTTGAGGCTTATTTCAGGGTCTAGTTCAATACGCTTGACCAGCAGAGAATTACGGAGTTTAAAGAAATCTACACCATGTATATTACTTATGTTTTATACTGTAGTATATGAATTCTGTTCAAAATGATTCTGTGTTTGTTTACATAGCATCTTTGTTTCCATGTCAGTCTATTATTCTATAAATCTACTGAGGGCAAGGGACATTTCTAACCCCACAGTTGCCTCAAAAAGTATCACTCTATAACAAGAATTTCATGCATGCCACCCCGTCATTCCATTTTCCCCATCATTTTAGCAGCCAGCAAGAACTTCCCTATTTGATGATATACTAGACTACGTGCCCTAGTCAATCTCCTGTAACCCCCAAACCCAACATATATCTCACCTCTGAGCAAATTGGGCTCTGTGTCTTCCTTCCCTGTAATGAATCTTCCCTTCTGTTGCATATTAACATAACAAACTTCCAGGAGCCTACCTCTCATCTGTTCTTCTTTCTCTAAGGCTGCCTTTCTAGAAAGGAATGCTACTGACTTATAGGCCCTTCTGCTTATCCCAGAATCAGTCTTTTTAAAACACACTCTTGTCTTTGTGCATTTGACCAGTAGGCACTCCACTGTCAAGTAATTCCTTTTAGAAAATGCACTGACTCCCAGGTGACATTAAGTACAATGCCATGAATTCTCACTCTTATGGCAAATGATAACCATATTTGTATTGGTAAATGGTTATTAGTTTTCTTGGGGAGTTATTATAAAGGATTACATGCAAAATGTATTCATATCCACTCAAAGAATTGCAGCATACTTATTGGAGGGCAGAGTAATTTTAAATGTCAGAGAACATAGATAGCATCCATTGAACTTCCTTTACCTTATTATCAAGTAACCTACATCTCTCCTCAATTCTATTAGGAGCATTTATCATTTCAATCTGTTGATCTGCATTTTGGTACTTAGACTCTGGAGTCTCTTTAAATTAAATAAAGCAAGATAGCCCAGACTTTGGTTACCTATAAAAGCAAAAGACTGAAAACAATCCACGTGAATATTAATAGAGCCTTTTTAAAGTAACTGTAATTATTAAAAAGAACAAGGCAACTCCAGATGGGCTGATAAGACCTTTCTCCAAGATTGGCTGTTAAACTAATAAAGAAAAGTACAGAGATGCATATATAATTGTGCCTGCATTTACAGAGAATATTGCTAGAAAGATAAATAAGAAACAGGCTACCATGATAGCCTCTAAATGGGAGACCTGAGTGGCTGGGCACAGGGGTGTAGGGAGACTTATTGTTTACTCTACTGAAACAGAGTTCCCCTAAAACCAAGTTCCCCTGCCGAGTTTATGATTACTCTCTCTATCGAAACCTTTATTCCCTTTCTTGTCCCTTCTGACCTCAATCCTGTGCTAATTGAACACTAATCAACCAGAGTCAGATGACTAAAATTGCTGTTGTTGATAACATGTTACTGTACTAAAATTGCTATTATAGAAATCATTATTAACATACAAACTCAGGTTGTTTCTCCAGAGCAAGATGAGCTAACAGACCCCTAGCCATGGACCACCTGGCCAGAGAATTGTAAACCAGAGACGTCCTGACTTCCAAACCTCCGATTAAGAAATGTCACAAAACGATGATTAACCCCAGCTTCTTTGTTCTTCCCCTTTAAAACACTCCCAACTCAAAGACCAAGTTGGAGTGGATCTGAGGCTTGTCTCCCACTCCCTTGCTTGGTGCCCTGCCATGAACACTTACTTTGCTACAAACCCACTGTCAAAGTTTGGCTCTCTGCCCAAAAGCCCTTGCTTGGTTACAGTATTACCTTTTGAATTTTGTAATATGTGCATTGAATTTATTTACAGATTTTAAATGATTTATTAATTAAAAAACTCATAGGTACCGGAATTAGACTTTGGCTAGTGTTCTGATACAGTTGCCAAATAAAATATAGGACACCCAGTTAAATTTGAAATTCAGATAAACAATGTTTAAAATTAAAGACAAGTATGTCCCAAATATTGCATGGGACATACTCATACTAAAAAAATTGCTGTTTATTCGACATTCAAATCTAACTGGGTATCTTGTATTTTTATCTGCTCAGTATGGCAACCCTAGGTCCTGATCCCACCATTTATTTTGTTTGTGACCCTGGTGAGTTAGGTCAGATTCCTCGAAGCAGAAGAAAGGAGAGGATGAGACCTCAGCTCATCCTGGTTCCGCGGGGGTAGTCAGAGGGCAAGTTCAGCTTCAGAGCAAGGGCTTTTGTTCCCCACACCTGCACCGGCATCCCTGTGGGGAAAGGAGGGCATCTCCAGCCCTCCTCACTTGCAAGTAAAATGTCTCCAGTAGTCCGAAGAGGACACTCTGCCCGTGAAGAGCCACAGCTGTGGCTGCTGGAAGTACACCAAAGCTGGAGGAGCGAGAAGGAACTATAGAAGCAGATCCAAAGGAAAAAGAAGAAGTAGTTGACTGGAAGTGATGATGAGCAGGGCCGCTCCTATTCCTGCCTCTGTTTCTGGGACCTCTGTACTCCTCCTATTGGGTAGCCAGTGGTATGTAATGGCTGTTACTCTGTGGTACACAGCACACCCTGA